>NW_028263375.1:24370559-24670559 GCF_051168715.1 Poecilia mexicana
CCGTTATTGCTCGTTAGTGCAACTTCCTGCACATGAAAGGGGGTTCCAGAGCGGAGACAATAACCAAGGTCTATTGTCTTGCAATTATCACAGTTTGAGGGCTGGTGGTGGTTGATGCGTTGCCTCTCAATTCTCCGGGTTTGCTGATTGCCAATTTACTCCAAGAACCCCCATCTCCTCCATTAGCGACGTCACCTGTGGTACTCGTGTTGTAAATGTGCAACAAATTATTTCTCATTTGATGCCGCGAGTTGTCAACTTACGGCGCTCCTGTTGGCGGAGGATTGCGGACTGCAGTGAAAACTGTGATATTTCTAAATATTTTTTAAATATTCAGGAAGGTCAGCATGTTCAATCTGCTTGTTGTAAGTGGGGCTGGAACAAGTATTTCTTTTTTCTTTTGTTCCAAGTTTCTATTTTTGTCATCAAAGAGAAAAAGTATTATTCTACAGCAGAATATTCTATTGTTTCTGCATGAGATCGAGGTATTTTTGCAGAACCATGGCATTTTTTTTTTTTTGTATTTTACCTCGATTAATACAAATTATTTATGACGCAAAGTACCTTTTTCAAGAGACACTTGTTTTAGATGTACATACAAACAACATGTTAAAATGGACTGTAGTCAGTCATACAACATAGAAAGAAACAGTCCAAGGCTGAGGGACAAGTATGTTTACACAACAGGTAGAGCTGTTAGAATTGGTTGAGGCAACAGTATTTATTTCTTTATGATAACATTTCTCAAATAAAAATATTGTGGTTTTTATTCTTATATTCTCTTTAAAAGTGCAAAATGTTGAATGATTTTTGAAAATATTGTTCTAAAATAGCATAAAAGACTGATTTTATCAAATGTTAAGTGCAGCAGTTCAATGTTTTCTGAGCATGTCTGAGAAAATTGGAAGGGTTTTTTTTTTGTACTTTTTAAATCATGTTGTCATGACAGTAGACATAGTGCGAGAAATAATGTCTTTTTACATATACAATATTGACAGCTGTATCACTCAAGTGCAATTTAGTTTTTCTGAGAGAAATAGAGTAACTACCAGAGTCTGACTGCTCTCATTGCAGCTATGTTTTACAAACACTGCAGTGCTCAATAAAACAAAACATTCTGCTGGAAAATTACTCAGGAAAAAAAAAAAAACTTTTGGCAAATGTGTACAATATAGAAACAATGCTGATCAAAATTGTGACTACTTAATTAAATTAGGTATAAAATTACAACTTAGTTGAATGCTGCCTTATCTTTAGTTTGCTGAATTCTTATTCTAGTCAGAAGGAGTCTTTTGCTACTTTGATGAGTAACATGTAGACCGGGCTTGTCACAGAGAACTTCTTAATTTTTGGCTATAGTGCTGGTCTGATAGGTTTCCAGAATGCTGCTTTGGGGCTTTCCTCTCTTCCTTTGACAAATCACCTTATAAACCCTCACCATGTCAACTCATCTTTGAGTTGAAAATGTGATTATTGGTCCTTTCTTTTTGAAATATCAATGTATTTAGCAATGATAAACCTATTTAGATGTATGATGTCATTCCTGGAT
Organism: Poecilia mexicana; assembly: GCF_051168715.1. Classification (NCBI taxonomy): domain Eukaryota; kingdom Metazoa; phylum Chordata; class Actinopteri; order Cyprinodontiformes; family Poeciliidae; genus Poecilia; species Poecilia mexicana. The sequence continues at coordinate 24,372,109 of NW_028263375.1, forward strand.
AGATTGATTTTAAATTATTTTTTAGAAAATTGTGATTTTTTCTTTTTTTTTTCTCCAAGGCACTACTTGGGTTTCCATCGTCCAGAGAGATGTCAGCCCACCCAAGAGCCTCTCATCTTATTTGACAAGCATGTTTTAGAGCTTCTATTGATTTCCATTGACTTCGTCAAGTAAACTCACAGGAGGAATGATTGAAATAAAAGCTAGTCATTTCTAACTTTTTAGGGAACAAATGTAAGGGGGAAAAAATCTGAAATTGGATTTTGTATAATAAAAAAAAATGGGAATTTTATTTTTAAGCCATGTCGTCCAGTCGATCTGCATGTTGAACAAGCTAACTTTTTTCAACATAAGCTGCCTCAGTGCAATCAGTAGTATCTGTGCTTCTCACACAAAGGAGCTTATTGTGTCACTGTGCCTCGGTATTAATGAAGCTGCGCTCCTCTAAGCGCCTCCTCCTCTCGCAGACTCCTCCCCTGCGCCCACCTTCCTCATGAATATCCCAGTGGTCTCCTTCAATATTCATAACCTTGTGTCAATGTGGTAATGTGCGCCGAGACTGAGAGGGGAAAAAGAAGGAGGGGTGGGGGGAGAAACATGGGGGGAGTGTCTGCGTGAACAGGAGTCACAACTCCGGTGTGCGATCGTCTGAGTCTGAGGGTAAAACGAGGAGAACGAGCAGACGTAGCTGCCGCTACTTGTGCCGTCCGCTGAAGCCGCGCGGTGACGCTCGCCACATCTGAGCCCCTCTCCTGTTGGACTCAGCCGGAGCTCTCTGCCGCTCTGAGCTGCCGCTGGCTCTGGAGTGTGCGAGCCTGTGAATGGGATGCCGCGAAGATGTGCTTGCTGAGGGGTGACTGATGAGAACCGGCGCTCCGGTGTGGATGGTGACCCCCCTGTGTCCGTGCCACCGCTACTCGGGGAGATTTGGGCGCCTGGCGTTTCCACGACGACTATAATGGGCTGCAATCTGTGCACTTTACAGAAGCGAGAGGAACACTACAAGCTGCTGTACGAGATTGCACAGGTGAGTGCTGGCATGGCAGACCCTGGCATTGATTCTGCATGTTGGTTTATGTAATTCCTGGTGCATGCTGAGACGAGAGCACTTCTGCTCTGCAGCCCTGGTGTTGGTGTTTCGGGTAAATAAAAAAAAAAATGCAGGTAAAGATTGGGAAAGAGGGATTAATGTAGAAAATGAAAGTGATGTGGAATAATGGAGAGGTGGTTCTTACTCAACAGCAGAGTGTGTTTTGAGTAATGAGTAGTTGCTTAGAGAGCAGCTGTAGTGTGCAGCCCATTCATCCTGCCAGATGAGCTGTGCTGAGAGAGCAACTTTTTTTTTTTTTGTTTGTTTTACAGAATAGTGTTGGTACCTGGGTGCTACTATTTTGGGTTCATGGGTTTGTCTTAGAGATTGTTCATGATACAGTAAGATAGCATGTCTTTTCCAAAGGTATTTCTCACTCCAAACAGACTTTCTTTTTTTGGTTTCTTTGAAAACCAGTTAAATTAAATTCAACTCAGAATTTGATGTTGTAGTACATTTTGTGATTAAAGCTTCTTCAAAATGTTTGTGGCAGAGTCCTACAAACACCGAAGGATCCTGACTTCGTCGAGGAGAAGCAGTGCAGTCTGCTCTATCCCCGTTTGTTCGCTGTTGCTTCTCCAGTCCGCTGTCCATCTATTTATGCTCATCTGCCACCTCTGCTTCATTTCCCATGATGGAAATTGTCTATGATGTGTTCTCTCTTATCCTAAAACACACAGTCACATAAAGGCCACCTGGTCAAACACAAAACCCTTCAATCTTGACAGACAAAAATGACCTCGTACGAAAACAAATCCATTCCCTCCCTTTTTTACTTGTTCAGTATCCAATACCAAGGATGCAGAGGGTGCCGTTTCACTGACAGAAGCAGCGGCAAGTAGCTAAACAAATATTCATGCCACCACCTCCAGTGTCTCCACAAGCCCTCTGTCTATGACAGGCTAATAACTGTGAGACTGTGGGTCTCTTGCAAGTGGAGTAGCCCTCATCCCCCTCCCCTCTGGTAGTGACTGCCTTCACGCCGCTGTGATCACAGCCTCATTAGCCGTTTTATGCAACCATCCTGGGCATTAATTAGACGTGAAACGTCTCTCTTTACCCTTGTGAAGTGACGGGGTGAGATGATGCGGGGGAGGTAAACCCGTTAGCTTTAACCGCCGCCCGTACCTTTTAGCTCGTGTGCAACTAGAGACGCTACCAAACTCTGTTGATGCACATTGTCAAGTTGATTCTGTCCTGCATTAATGACTGAGGGGGGAAGAAAGAGGAAAAAAAAAAAAAAAAACACCTGTCAAGTACGATGCAGTGAGTAGGTAGTGACTGCAGCTGCTGCTTTCCATCTAAAGCTGCATAAAAATAGTGACTTTTTGATGCTTTTCAGGTTTTTTGTCCTTTTCTTTGCTTGACTAGTTAAGAGATGGTCTCAACGTATTTTGCTCACGCTTCAGAGGAGCGAATCGGTATTTGCATAGCGGGCCGGTCTCTTGGGCACTGTCGACTCTTGACGAGAGCTCTCTGGCTCGTCTGTCCACCCACTATTTTACTGAGCTTGTTCAGGCACGAGCTGCAACATCAGCACCTACTTTTTGATCACCACTGTGGGAGGCAAGGCAGGGAAGGTTATAGAGTGTGGAGGATAAAGACAAGGATGGGAATACCAGGCCATTAAACATGCAGAGTCTAAGGGAAATTAAGACAGGCAGAAGGAACAAGTGAAATATCATCCGCACGGGGAAGGTATGAAGATTAAAAATGGAAGATGTAACACGGTGCATCTTGTGAAATAAACAGCTCTTCTTGCAGCCTTGCACTTGTACATCTGTGCGCATGCCAGTGGATGTCCTCTGAGACGAGAAAACAAGCAGTGCATTCTTGGCAACAACACAACAAGTTCAGGAAAACATTATAAACGATAGGTAAAAAAAAAAAAGAAAAAAACGGAGAAAGATACAGAGGTAGACTCGGCGCAGAGACTTCTGGTGTAGCGGCGCAGCTGTGCAAGTGTGTCACCGCATCGGTTTTGTCTGGAAATGTCTGTTTTGACAATTGGAAGCTGTTCTCGCTGCTCTGCCAATTTATGCTTCTTTCTTTCAAATCATCTGTCCAGAGTGCTTGGCTTTCTCCCTCACTGTGTATGTTCTGGTATTGTCCCTCATTTCAACAGGTACAGTGACACTCATCCGCATGTACACACACGTACACTTTACTGGCATTATGCAAAGTTGGCGAATGCATGCATGCAAATGAGCTAAAGGCAGTTTGCCGCAGCGACACCCTGACTGACCAGCCTCATGGCAGCTTAGTTTGAGCTTAGTGTGAGTAGTACTTCTTCCCTCCACGTGTAGAAACTGTTTTGACACTCTCTGCCTCGGCCTGACCCCAAAAAGCTGCCTGAGATTTATTACCAGCCAGCTCTCTCCATCTGCGTCTTTGCGTTCTCTCTGTTCATGCAGGTGTTCTGCATGAAAATGTGGTCACCGTTTCTAGCTTGGCTTGCAAAGCTATCTCAAGGAGCTGACTTTTTTTTTTTTTTTTAATTTATTGACTCTGCTTTCTTCCCTGATCAAGAAGAAAGAGAAACCTTGTGACAGCCCTTCTCTCACTGCCACCTACGACTGATTAACACTTGTCCGTCTTTCTGATGGCGCACTCTTCCTCGTTCTGTCTGTGTTTGATTCCTCTGATTGCTCCTCTTGATTGATTGCATTACATTCAACCTTTGCTCAAGCTGCTCCCAGCTGGATTCCACTCCAGGTAATCTTCCGAAAGTTTCCGTCTCATCTATAGCCAGGGAGACGAAAAACTTTTTTCATTCACGTCTTTCAGAGATCCTGTGGTACGAGATCTTGTAGTCACAATGTTTTCTGGTCAATCTAAACGCCTGCATTATACTGCGCCGCCTTGTTGCTATTTGCATTTGTCATTATCTGATAAAGTTGGCAAACGGCATCATTGTGGCCTCAGAATATTATATGTCACTTAAGCTTGACACCTGTTGAATTTTTGCTTGTAACTCTCACTGTAAGAAAACTCTTCTTGACCATCTCTGTGGGGGGCGGGGGGTGCCGTCCATCCACCTACAAGGAAGGTCAAGAAGAGTTTGTAAAAATGGAAATTAAAGAAAGAAAAAAAGACAGCTCCATCAAAGTAGAAGTTTACCTCCACTGAACACGCTGCATTTTGGTGGAAAGATTAATTCTGCATTTTTCCACCACCAACTTTTAATTTTAAGGTTATTTAGGTCTGAGAGATTTACCCAAAAATGTAAAAAGACTATTTTGAAAGCAAATATTGGAAAAAAAAATTATTTGAGAGTTCTTTTTTTTTGTTTGTTTGTGTTTTGTTGTTTTATTATCATGAGCATTAAAGAAGTAGATAAAAACTACAATAAAGTCAAACCTAGACTGGACATTTATTTAGAACAATCTTGGAAAGACACTGTGTTATTTGTTGAAATGTTACTGTAGTTGAGAAAAAAAATATGTACTTTGTGTACCATCTTGTACACAAAATGCATTGTTGCATCGCGCTGCCCTTCCAGTCAACCGAACACGTGCAGTTTCTGCCGCTCAGGACCCAAAAAACTAAACCACAGACGGCTTCCTCTCTGTTCTAACAGGACTCTATGACTTCAATGTCCACGGGCTTTTTCCTGTGAACCACTAAAACTCAGTGAAGTGTGGCTCTTTGGAGCCTAATTAGCAGGATGGCAGATGTTGAGGAGTGGCAGTTTAGCATAGATCAGAGCGAGAGTGAGATTTCTGTTGTATGCAAATGCATTAATAGTCTGCATTGTCTTTCTTGCTACAGTTTTCCTGTAGAGTTAAAGGTCACAGGGGAGCCGCCACGACTGTCGAACCCGACATTTGAACCACCGCTGTGTCACATTAGCAAGCAGCAGCACTTTATGTTTGTTGGGTAATGAATTTCCCCCACCTCGCTCTTCAGAGGACAGACGGTGCCGTATTTCATTATCTCGTTTTATACTTTTCCCCCTGAATCTTTTAGTTTATTAGTGGAAGTTTGTGAAAGCAGCAGGGCCAGTTTGGTAAGTTTTATTAGGCACAAGAAGAATCACTTTCCACTGCATTTGAGAAATAAATGGAAAGCAGCTTCTCGGCTCAATGAGGCACAGCGGTCCCTGATAACTTGCTGATGCATATGAATGAGAATGAGGCACATGCACACACATGCACACACACACACACGCACACACACGCGCGCACACACAGTCTCACTCCATGCACAAATCTCTCTCCTGGAAACCAAAACTTATTCTTGGTGAATATTTTAATATAAAACCAGAAAACAGGGTTAAAGAATCTCCAACTGTGACAGTCCTCAGAGTCAACTGAATTGTAATTTAGTGTTGGAGTACATTGACGCCATGTTGAGTCGTGTGACGGGTTTGGCAGGACCGGGCAGGTGGACATGAAATAAAGCAGATTTGGGTTCTTTTTTTTTTTTTTTTTTTTCTTCCCTGAGGTGAAAGGCAATTCCCCAGAGCGAGGCCTAGCATTGGGGAGGAGACTGTGTTTTGTGCTCTAGCAGCAGATGTGAAACCTGTGGACCGGAGACGTTCTAAGAAGGACACAGCTGACTTGAGGCTGCTGCTGCTTCTGCAGCACCACCGACCATGTGTGTAATGGGTGTTCACTAAACAAAAGGTTGAAGAACTATCAGAACAACCAGACTCTCGAAGGAAAAACGCTTGGCAAGCCTTAGCAAGAAGCTTGGTTCGCCATGTACAGAGGCTGCAGCATTTGAGCCGTCAATCAAAAGTGGATCATTTGTAGAAGAAAACAGAGCCTGAAAGGATAAGAAGCTGCAATATGTTTTTTGTTTTTTTTCCCAATATTTGTTAAAACCGTCATGATCTATGTCCTGGCATTGTCAATCAACCTCGGGTATGCGCTGCTCAACTTACAGTTACAATAAAACGGTTTATCCATTGTCATCTGTGGTTATGTTAGTCTGAGCATTAACACCATGCTCCAGTTTGGTGGGCAGGTGTAGCCTCGCAGAGAGCAAGAGGGAGGGTGTGAGCACCGTGTGCATGAGAATGATTGACAACACCAAGACCATCCTCCTGGCTCTGATTGGATGTTTCTGACAGAGTGTAATTCTGCAGATGGAAGTCATATGACAGCAGCTTGACTTTTTTTTTTTTTTTTTAACCACATTTTATCTCGTGTTATCGCGTCACAGCATGGTGACATTCGGGTAACCCTGATGCAGTTCACTTACAGTAGGAGTGCAACTGGCCTCTCCAGTGAGCCAAAGTAAGGTACTGAAACATAGAGAGGCAGTAATTTATGTGTGTTATTTATGGTCATCTATGTTAATCTCAGAGCTTTGAAATCTTGCTACTGGTTAGCTTCTTAGGAATGCTACGCAAACAACCAGTGGTTGTCACAGTTGTTTAGTCCACTTTTAAAACTGCATTGGGAAAAGTAAACTAAGCTAGATAAGTTTTTTTTTTTCCATTACACTGGACTGTCCTGGTATGAAAGCACCCTAAAACTGGCTTTATTAAAACTTTAATTATTTGTATGTCTATTTTATATATATAAAAGAGCAATCGCTGTAAAATGGGGTTTCCACATGCTAAATTGCATTTAGCATGCTGTTAGCTTTTAGGAATGCTAGCTTTACTGAGACAGATTCATTTGTGTGAAGTTTCCAAAATGCTGCCAGCATTTCCAAATCCAGCCTGTTCAGTTTCAAAGCTCACAGAGACGAAACGGATCTGCTTTGGATTATTCCGTTCCACCTTCCTGTTACAAACTTTAAGTTCTCTCTCTTAAAGAAGGAGCATTCACTGATTGGGGAAAAAAAAATATATATATATTTTTGAGTTTTCTTTGACCAGTCATCAGTCAAGGCCAATCAATTTGAAAATCTGATAATTTACAGTCCATTTCTTGCTACATCTCCGGTTGTTTCTATGACCCACTCGTATGCCATTCTCCTTTGATGGCTTCGACGGTGGGTTAAGGCTGTTGAACCTTGCACTCACGCGTCCCCTCCATACAACATCTTCAGCAATATCTCCAGACAGTTGGTTGCAAATGTTCTCATCCATCTTCTTGTCCCATTATTTCTTTCTTTTGAACGATGCCCCTCAACCATTAAAATTGATGGCAGCGGAGAGCGGGAAGGGGTTAGTGAGAGAGAGGGAGAAAAGGTGCCGTTTGATTGATCTCCTGTCCACCCCGCAAAGATTAGCCTCAGATATAATTTCGGCACCACTTTTCCAATTTCAAAACAATGCAGAGGTCCAAGGAGATGGACGGATACATTACACTAATCATTTTTATGTCTTGGTAATGGAATACTTACACTTTTAAGTCAGTCGTGTTCCCACCTCATCCCTGTGCTTATTCTGCTCTTTCTGCACCATTGTTTGATTTTAAGCACAAATGGTTGTCGGTCGTCGCTGCCGCCGTCTGTGTCAGGTTTCCCAGAGGCTAAAATTTATGTCTGAATAAGCTGAGATGTTCTTCTTGTGCTTTGGCAGCTCGCAATGTAGCGTTATTTACCTCCTAGCAACAAAGCTTTTTATTTATTTATTTTTTTTCTTTTTAGCATGTAATGCTATTTCCCATGCACTGTTGCATGCCTATTGCCTCACACTGACTTGGTAATTGGAGATGTTCTAGTCAAATATTCTGCGAATCATGCACTCAGTCACATTTTGGTTGATCAGATTTGAATGCCTCATTTTATTGTTGTTTTTTTCCAACGCATTGTTGTACAGGGGGACACGAGGAGGAGGAGATTAAAAAGGTAATTAAAGTCCAGGTCACGTGATTTGGCCCCACAGATGCAGACAAAGCCACATGTGGCACAAGCCGTCATAAAGTCAATGGCTTTTATCACTGACTGGTATATCTCACTACGAAGGAGCAGAAGGGATTTAAGAGGGAGCTGATGTACTGACCTTTCTCTTTTTCGTGCGTTTCTTATCTCAATAAGAACCGAGCTGCCCTTTTCAGCCTCATATCAAGCCTCCAGACCTCCTTGTTGTTTTCTTACTGCTCTCCAACCCAGCACAAACGGGGGTTTTGACGATCAGTTTTACCCTCTTGTCTGAGCTTACTTTACTTTTTTGTTTTTTACCTTCTTCTTTCCTCAAAGTTGTTCCCTACACGGAGCCACACAGGCAAACCAAAACCCAATTTTCTTAAGGGAAGTAAAGCTGTTTATCAGGGAATGCGTTGCCTCTGCCTCACTGTCAGGTGTCAGATAGCTGCTTCTGGTTGCTTATTATTCAGTGGCGTTTCCACAAGACTGCAATCTACACGTTGCGAAAACAAGAAATGAGTTCCTGATGCACTCTAAAAACACGAAAAGAAAACAATGTGGGTTGATTTACTCACATGGGTCTGGGTCAAATACAGACCGATCCAGATCGAAGGAGTTGTGTTGTGAGTTTGACCAGCTTGTGTCAAACCCTCATCAGACCAGGCAGTGCTTTTCCAGTCCATTATCATCCAGTTTTTGTGCCACATTCCTGTTCCGAGCTACTCAGTGGCACCAGGTGCTGTTCACTGTAGCTGTCATCCACACGCTACCAGGTCTGAGGCATTATGTCTTCAGAGATGGTTTTCTGTTGCCACACTCGATGTCCCCTCCGTCCAAATTCTGATTCTAACAAATCCACCCAGTTATCAATTACCTGAGCTGCCATTTTGTTAACGAGCAGGTGGACAGGTGTAAATGGACCCTGGCTCAGTTTTGGGTAGATGCAGATGACATGAGAGTGTCCTCGGTGGGTAATGCTCTTCTTCTTAGAGCGGTTTTTGCTCTTTAATTCTCACCAAGATCAGAGGCTGTCGACTTCAATCAGACTGTGAGAGCATCAGAAAATAAATCAGAATGAAATACATGCCTGAGTATCTTAATATGAATCCCCTAAAGGACCCCTAAGAAAGTCACTTTAATGAATGAAAGCCAAAGGGAGAGGACTCTGGACGTGACTCTGGCTCGGAAGAAATCAAATAAATAAATTCTTTCCACCTGTTTTTCTTTGTATGAATGTCTCTGAGAGAGAAGGCAAAAGGACAAAAGAGGCATAATTTCCCTCCCCTGTTTCTATTATTATTATTGTCATCCATGACTTGATAACTTGGAACATGAAATTATGCATTTCAAAGTAGCTTTTTTTCCCCTTTTTTCTGCACAGTGCGGTTAAATATGTGCAAACATCATTGGATGTGTTCGTGTGCACAGTGTTGGTTTACATATATGCCAAATTAGGTATGCGTGTGTGTGTGTATGTGTTGTGTGCAGACATGCGTGTGTGTGTGTGTGCAATTGTTTCTGCTCAAAACTTTGGATTTCTAAATGATGGTCTCAACTTTTGTGTGTGTGTGTGTGTGTGTGTTTATCATCTGCAGAGTGTGAACAGGCCTGACAGTTTCTACTTCTCACTACAAACAGAGGAGAAAACAAAGAGCTGTGGGTTACACACGGGGAGCTCCACATCTGCATCCAGGGTGCCACTTAGCTGATTATCTGTGTTTAAGCAGACAGAAGAGTCCTCATTAATTCTAGCAAATTCACATGTATGCAGTTTCCTGCCTCTTCCCAATTAGGGAGCATTGTGTGGTAGGATGGAAGCAAAGGTCCAATAACGAAGTGCAGCTGAGAAGGAGAAATAAGTCTTGAGGTTTCCTTTTGCTAAAGTCACAATTTAGAAATCTGTTATTATATGCAAAACCGTTTCACAGTGAAATATTTGCATGTGTGCGCACAAGTCTCTGCATGTGTTTGTTTCAATACACAGGCCCGACTTTATATCTCTCATTTACGATAATTGGGCTTTAAGCCTCTACACGGATGCTGCTGTCGGCATCTGAAATCCTCCGGAGCTGTGCTGGTGACGTACCACTAACTTGTATAACCCACTGCTGTGCGTTCACTCCAGCTGAACACACACACACGAGTCTGAAAACTGAGAGCAACAAGCAGCCTATTGCTGCGTAATCAAAAACCAATGGCATTCCCAGCCGAGACTGAAATCCGTCTCGCTTTCTGTTGGTCGTAAAAAGACTTTCCTGTTCAATCTTTGAGTTGAACACATTCATGTTTGAGTAAATCTCAAGGTTGAAATGACTAACAGAGGTATATAAGCAAAATACCAAAAGGAAAACTTTAGTTGCTGTTCATTAACCGCTACAGCTGAGCCATTCTTCTAGTAAAATCTAGTAGCCACTTCGATCGTTCAGGCCTGTGTCCAGCGAACAGATGTCAGGATGTAGCAGCTGCTGCAGGCTTGTTTTTATTGTGACAATGAGCTGAACTCTCTGAGGTGCAGGCAGCGGTGACTGAGAAAATAGCCTGGAAACGGTCAGTCTGGGCTCATCACAGCTGGTCCTTTGTCAGCCTTACACCCTTCTGTTGTCATCCTGTTGACTTTTTTTCCCCCATCCTGAAAGCAGGTGAGTTGATCGTTGTTGAAGTGCAGCACGTTTTGATGGACAGACTCTCTGTAGGCATAACTAAAACAAAATTTAATTTACTAATCAATCTGTTATTTTCCAAATCTTGATGAAAACTAGCAGCAGTCTTTACTTTCTCCCTAACTTATTCCACACTGATAGGTGGATGTTGCCCAGTTACTCCAAACTGTAACATTTTACTCGAAGCTTATTCATAATTTTTGATTCGAGATGCTGCCTCTGTTTAAGGGTGTCGGCTTAAAAAGTTCTTGACAAGAAATGATATTATATATCATTATCATGTTTTGATTTTATACACTGATCCTCCAGACAAATGGTTGGGGTAGTGAAGTAGCTCAGTTCTTGTCATGACAAAGGTGGGCAGGACAATAGGCGTGTCCACGCGGCAGGCTTTACAACTCAGTCTTGACCGAGGTTTAGCTTCCTTTGCTTTACATGGCAACACTAAACTATTCTTCACTTTGGAAAGTAACTCTTGTTTCCAGATGTTGATTAGTGAAAACTTCCACATTTAGGGGGTACCGCGTCACCGTTTTAGAAGAGACCACCAAGTCGCCTTGTATCCGTTGCAGTTGGCATGCAGCGCCACTACATGGTGCTGTGATTTCAGCATGTCATCGAAACGCTCATGCGATTTGAACCCCTCTTTTTTTTTTTTACTGCCAAATGAGATGTAGCCTGACGGTGTACACATCATTTCTCTTATCTGTAATGTACAGTAGACAAACTGTCCAGACTAGTCGCCCTCCCGCCAAAATCCCCAATCATGAGTATCAGCTGCAACATCTCAGGTGACATTTGAAGAAATGGAATGGCATAAGGGTGATTTTAAAAAAATAAAATACATGTAACAAAGCTCTGAATGGCACAAACTTTCATTTACTGCACTGTTTTTACTTTGGTTGCCTGCTTCCTTGACTCCCCCCTCTCCCTACGCATATATTTTTATTTTTATACCTCTGCCAGAATACTGAGAGTCAGAAGATGTGAGATGACTGTAGACGGCCGACGTGTGAGGGGATGGCGTCTGCTGGCACCCGTCGGATAATCATTCAGCGCACGCGTGTTGGAGGGGGGAGTGAAGGGCATCAGGGGTGTCATAGTGACAAAAAGCCCACTTCCCCGCCCGGGAGGAGGCAGCCATGCTGGGTGTCACTCCACAGGTCAGCAGGCATCCCCTCGCAGCTCCCATGATAAGCCCAGCCTGACAGCCGTTTGATGGGAAGGGCACCCAACTCTCACACCTCCCTGCTCCGAGGCTCACATGGCCGGGCTCTGGGGAGGAAAGTGATAAGAAGCTCTTGGAATGCATTTAAAGAGCCCGAAACATGAGGATTCAGTTCCAGCCGGTATTAACATCCCCAGCAGTCAAAAACAACAAAAAAAAACAAAACAAAAAACAATCCCCATCTCTATTATTTTATACATGTATAGAAAATCTATTTTAATCTTTTTTTAATTTTTAATCTTGGGGTTACATGTCCAGACTTAAATTGCATCTGGGGGTCGACAGTGTTTCGCCATCCTGAAGCTTTATTATTACGTCCACTGACACACTGTCGCAGATAAAAAGCTTTCAGTTTTAATGAGCTGCATTTGGAAAGCCTCACCGATGCTTTAAGAAAAAAAAAACTCAAAGAAAGATCAATGTAGGGTGAGCTTTAGCTGACACTGTGGCGTAAATGTAATTTAACTGAACTGAAATAGATTGCTAGATTGATTTAAAAATCCAGTCGTATTATCAAAGTAACGGCAGCAAAAGATTTTTTGAGAGTAATCGATGAAAGAGAGAGCTTATCATTGCTAGAAGATACAAAGAAAGAAATCCTCTCTAATATAACGGTCACATGCATAAATATAAGAATTTCAGAGAGAATAAACATTTTTTTCTTTTTCTTTTTTTTTTTTTACCAGCACAACACATTGTTGTGAAACAGCTTCTCACAGAAGTTCACAGTCAGAAGAAGATGCAATCTTTGGAATCTTGGAACGGTGACCGTGTTTTCTCCCTCGCAGGGCTGCAGTCAACCCGGCACCTCCTACACAGTCCAGATCTTCTCGCACGCCGCCTTGCTTCCTCAGAGTCTCAACACCATGAGGCAGACTGGCAGAGGGGGTGAGGGGAGCTGCCGAGCGCAGTGCCCTATATTTTGTTTCGTTCTCGTGCAGAAACATAATGTTGCACTCGGGGATGGAGTCATTCGACGCCGGAGGTGTTTTGACCTCACCTTTGTAATCCTAGGATTTCGCGGGGGCAACACATGCTCACGGCTTTTAGATGCATTCTAAGAATGGTGCCATATGTTTGCAATGCTTGCAACGGGCAGGTCATTTGGAGACGTGTGCCAACAACATTCGTCACCTGCCAAAATGGTTTCCTTTCAGGTCGTGCACATGGTGGTGGCCTTGTATTTAATACTACTACAAATTACAAGGAATGGTGAGAAAGAAACTGAAGACAGATTTATTAAATCACACCCTGATGCACTAAAGGAAGACAGAATTAAAAGAGGTTACGAGGTTTCAGGTTGGAGCATCATTTCAGAGGTTTAAGGAAAAGGAGTATCCCATAATGCTTAGAAATTGAGGAGAGACTTCTAACATGATGCTTTAGCTAACAGGAAGAGACTGGTTCTGTTTGAGAACGGTAGTGGCGTGTTGCACTTATGGGTTCTGATAACTTCATGCATATTAGTATGGATGATCATAAAAACCCCCTCAATGCTGCCACAACTCCGTTTTTACCTCGGAGTGAGTGACGGTTAGTTTGATTTCTCAGTTAGCTTAATTGCTAATCAGGTGATGTTCTGGAGTGTGGAGGTGAAGAAAAGCAGAACTGAAAGACAAATCTCGGATTAACGAAGGCATGTTCCGGCATCTGAGCTCTCAGATGAGACCAGCGTGATGGGAGATTTTCCCAGACAGGGAGCCTCGTCTTCAAGCACAGAGAAAGAAAGGCGGATTATGTAGGAATCACGGTTTATTTGCTCTGAAAGGCACAGCTGACAAATGAAGTATTAAGTAATACTGGGTTTTGACACATTTTCATTAAATACCTTTTTCTTAAGTATAATTTCTAGATTTTCCGCCTGCAGTTAGCTTTAAAACTTGAATAGTAGCCGCTTCCTTATAGGTTCAGCAAATAATGATGGCAGAATTCAAAATAGCTTTTTTTTTTTAAGAGTTTGATAAAATAATTTCACTGCTTTTGTGACATGTGGAATAACCAACTTTCTTTCTTTCATTATTTATTTTGTTCTGAACATTTGAGATTTCAACTAAATAAAAACATGAGAAAAAAAAAAACAAAAATGATGTAAATGATCTGTAAAGCAAAACAGAAGGTGTTCAAAAATAAAGTAGGAAGAAGCAGTGGCTCATCCAGTCACATCCATAAGTTTACATACAAATTCTTATTCTCTCATTAACATATTTATATATATATATGTGTGTGTGTGTGTGTCTGTATGTACACTTACACATCCATCAATGAAGCTGCAGATACAAATTTACTCTCAACAAAATATCAGCTTAAATAAAATAACAGTTCAAATAACTTTACCATAATTTTATCTCATTTTATACCCAATAATGCTCAACAGGTAAAATGAAGGTGAAAGTGTGCAGTTTAACTTAAACTTATAGGAAACACGCTTCCTTAACGTGTGCTAAAACTTCTCGCTAGTGATTTGAGACTTTTGCTGCACCTGCAGGGTTTTGTCTAGTTACAAAAACACAACACAAAAACACTGAAGTTTTGATCCGAGTCACTTAATGAAGTTAGTTTATGTAGAGACAAATAAATGTTAATTTGGACATTGAAACCTTGAATTTTAAATTTTTACCTAAAAATGGAAACCTGTGTGAAAGTGCAGGAAAAGGGACATTTTACTCCTCCAACATGACTATCATTGTGAAGAACTGCATCAATGTATCTACAAATATACGTTCTATGATTCATAAAAACATGTAGATTTTCACAATTATTTTTTGGTTCTAGTGCCCTTTATTTGATAGTTAATTGACAGGAAAGTGGGAAGACATGCACCAAAGGTAGCCAAGGCCGGGAATCGAACCTGCGACAGCCGTGTCGAGGACTAGGGCCTCCATATGTGGGTTGTGCTTAACCCCTACTCCACCACAGCACACCGACAATTTTTACATGATTGTTTTTCCAATTTAACTCGTTCATTTGGTCATCCTCCAGGTTGAGATTCATGCACCAGAGACGCAGTTCAGGACGGATTGGCTTCAGACAGTGAAATGTCAGAGAGGGCACCAAGCGCCGGTCCATTAGTGTCACCGGCACATCGCTAACTCAGAGTCAGTGGTCCATGTCAGTTTCTCCGCACCGCTTGTCAAATGTAAACTTGGAGTGACTGCTGTCATCGAGCAGACATGCTCAGGTATATGGAAGACCGCAGTGAAATCCCACAGCTTGATTCGAGAACTGCTTTACCTTCACTGACGTGAAATTGCCTCCGTTTGATGGTAAGAGCTGTTTAACAAGATGAATTAGATTTTCGTGGTTTTCCTCAAAGGCTGGGCTTAAAGCTGAAGGAGCCCGAGGGAGTAGCTTACTTGTAATCAATGAAGGATTGTCTGTTTTTAGACACTGAGATCATTATAGGCTGTTTGTGAATGAATCAATAGCAGAGGACAGACGACTTCTCTTTACCTGAGGAGTGTTATTCATTCGGGGCTTGAAATGAATTAGGAAGTTTCCTATGTGTGTGTTTTTTTTTAAGTTGTGTGATCAGGTTAGTGCCTTTTTACTGCTGTAACAGAGGTTTCTGGCTCAGCACTGAATTAGCCTAGGGAGAGAGGAAATCTCAAGACGGAGTCGGAAACTATCATGACTGCTCAGAAAAAAATCTATGCTCTCATGCACAAAAAATGAATCTGGCAGCTCTACAGTTGAGGAAGTTCGGTTTCCTCTCCGTGTTATGTTTGACAAGTCTGCACCTTTACTCCCCCCCACACATATCCTCTCTGATGGCCCCAGGTGAATCTGCGATTTATAGGAACTCCAATTTCAGAAAATGGTTTTCCTAGGAGAAGGCCTGCAACTGTGCCGGGGAACTTTGTGTCAATGTAGCTGAATATTTGTGCCGATTTTTATTCCTGCTTTTTCTCTCTTGTCTTTGCGACTAGAATCAGAACAAACCAGTATAATTTATGCAAGTTTGTTGCTCCAATTCCTTGTATGTTCCTACGCTGTAGCCACGTTTGACGTTAACTTTAGTTCTAAAACAATGCTACTGTAGAATAAGTGATTTTTAGCATTTGTTTTGTTTCCACACCATCACCATTTCTGTTTTTGTTTTTTTTGCTTTTTTGTTTTTTTTACCAGAACTATTCCAGACCTAAAGGTTTGGAAAAAGTTCTGGGCTTTCCTGTAAGAATGAGAAAACAAACAACAACTTCTTTCTGCCAGCTGACCAACAGTGTGCAGCAGTACAGGTGCTGGTCATAAAATTAGAATATTGTGATAAAGTTCATTATTTTCCATAATGTCATGATAAAAATTAAATTGTCATATATTTTAGATTCATTGCACACCAACTGAAATATTTCAGGTCTTTTATTGTTTTAATTTTGATGATTTTGGCAAACAGCTCATGAAAACCCAAAATCCCTGTCTCAAAAAATTAGAATATTATGAAAAGGTTCTCTGAACGAGCAATAAAAATAATCATCTGAATCAACAAAGTAACTCTAAACACCTGAAAAAGATTCCTGAGGCCTTTAAAAACTCCCAGCCTGGTTCATTACTCAAAACCGCAATCATGGGTCAGACTGCTGACCTGACTGCTGTCCAGAAGGCCATCACTGACATCCTCAAGCAAGAGGGTGAGAAACGGAAAAAAATTTCTGAACGAATCGGCTGTTTGCAGAGTGTTATATCAAGGCACCTCAGTGGGAAGTCAGTAGGAAGGAAAAAGTGTGGCAGAAAACGCTGCACAACGAGAAGAGGTGACCGGACCCTGAGGAAGATTGTGGAGAAGGGCCGATTCCAGACCTTGGGGGAAGCAGTGGACTGAGTCTGGAGTAGAAACATCCAGAGCCACTGTGCACAGGCGTGTGCAGGAAATGGGCTACAGGTGCCGCATTCCCCAGGTCAAAGGTCAAGCCACTTTTGAACCAGAAACAGCGGCAGAAGCGCCTGACCTGGGCTACAGAGAAGCAGCACTTTGGACCACTGTTGTTCAGTGGTCCAAAGTACTTTTTTCGGATGAAAGCAAACTTTGCATGTCATTCGGAAATCAAAGTGCCAGACTCTGGAGGAAGACTGGGGAGAAGGAAATGCCAAAATGCCAGAAGTCCAGTGTCAAGTACCCACAGTCAGTGATGGTCTGGGTGCCATGTCAGCTGCTGGTGTTGGTCCACTGGGTTTTATCAAGGGCAGGATCAATGCAGCAGCTATCAGGAGATGTTGGAGCACTTCATGCTTCCATCTGCTGAAAAGTTTTATGGAGATGAAAATTTAATTTGGTCTGGAATCGGCCCTTCTCCACAATCTTCCTCAGGGTCCGGTCACCTCTTCTCGTTGTGCAGCGTTTTCTGCCACACTTTTTCCTTCCTACTGACTTCCCACTGAGGTGCCTTGATATAACACTCTGCAAACAGCCGATTCGTTCAGAAATTTCTTTCCGTTTCTCACCCTCTTGCTTGAGGATGTCAGTGATGGCCTTCTGGACAGCAGTCAGGTCAGCAATCTGACCCATGATTGCGGTTTTGAGTAATGAACCAGGCTGGGAGTTTTTAAAGGCCTCAGGAATCTTTTTCAGGTGTTTAGAGTTACTTTGTTGATTCAGATGATTATTTTTATTGCTCGTTCAGAGAACCTTTTCATAATATTCTAATTTTTTGAGACAGGGATTTTGGGTTTTTATGAGCTGTTTGCCAAAATCATCAAAATTAAAACAATAAAAGACCTGAAATATTTCAGTTGGTGTGCAATGAATCTAAAATATATGACAATTTAATTTTTATCATGACATTATGGAAAATAATGAACTTTATCACAATATTCTAATTTTATGACCAGCACCTGTATGTGGTGTTTTTGGGACCACTGCATCTACAACTGCAGCCTTTTCTGAAGGCAGACTTGCTCTGGCACTGAGCCACACATCTCCCTCACACCGTAGCTTTTCCTAAAGATTAAAGCAAATTTACTTTCATATTGATTGGTGGTTTAGTTGATTTTTCTTTTAATTCAAGCAGGAATATTCTCATAGTGAATTGGACAGTATTTCTAAAAAAAATGAAAACATTTTACTTCAAGATTACTTTTTAAATATTTACACCATTCTCAATAATGAATGAAATTATTCTTGATTCCAATCTTATAATTGTAAATTTAAATTTTGAGTGACTGCTGTCGCTCCAAGCTTTTACCAGATTTTACATTTCCACAAAAGAAATGGCTGATATTTACAACAAGAGATTTAAATTAAAGGTAACTGAATTATAGGCTGTGCAGCCCACTGTGCAGGGCTGCACAGTGGTGCAGTTGGTAGAGCAGCAAGAAGGTTCTGGGTTCAATTCCCAGCACCGGTATTTCTGCATGGAGTTTGCATGTTCTCCCTGTGCATGCGTGGGTTTTCTCTGGGTACTCCAGTTTCCTCCCACAGTCCAAAAACATGTCAGGTTAATTGGCCTCTCCAAATTGCCCCTAGGTGTGAGTGTGTGTGCGCATGGTTGTGTGTCTCTATGTTGCCCTGCGACAGACTGGCGACCTGTCCAGGGTGACCCCGCCTCTCGCCCAGAACGTTAGCTGGAGACAGGCACCAGCAACCCTCCCGACCCCACTGAGGGACAAGGGTGTAAAGAAAATGGATGGATGAATTATAGGCTCCGTATAACAGGAGAAACCTGCAGTCAGTTTCTCATTAAGATAACTTTGAACCTCAGACAACAGGAACAATTTGATGGATAATTTTTGTAGATTTGAAATCATAAGTTTTAATCTTTCTACACCTTGATACCTACAACTGACCAATAAAAACTCATGTCTGTGCATAAACTTAAAACTTAGTGCTTCGTCAACCAGATAAAAAATTTTTTTGCTACCTAATTACTGGCATAGATTATTTAAACAACTACCACAAAGATGACTGGGATGCACGACAACATTGCTGTATTGTCTTAGCTTAAAAGTTAATTTTGTGTGATAATTACATTAACACTAACGTCACATTTCTGTGGTGAGAACGACGCTGCTGTATTTGCTCAGTTTGAGCTGATGTTTGTGGGTGTTTTAATGTGCAAAGCAGATTTAGAATGGAAACCCAGCAGTGACAGATGTGAACAGGTTTTAACAGGCTGGCCCCACTGCTGTGTGGGACCCAATTAGCATTTTTCATAACCAACTTCCTCTCCGCCAGCAGACTTAATATTCAGCACACGCTTCGTGTTTATTTACTTCGAGGTTCGAATTTTGCTGGCATCTTTAAACGTCTTCAGACTTTCACCTTCTCGTCTCCGAATCTTAAAACTTTTTTTTTTTTTAAATCACAGCAGAACAGACGCTTTGCTGCCGAGCAGTTGCTCTTATCTAATTATAAATAGCTAGGTAAATGTTGAGCAGATGCCCTCCACCAATCCCCTCTTGCTTCCTTCTCACAGCTTTCCAATGGAGAGAGCCATTTGGTCTCATTCTAGTGTTACATTGGCTCCACATGGAGTTGTGCTTCTTTGCCAAGCTGCAGCCACTGTACAAACGAAACTAGTGGCTCGCCCGACGCCGCATACTGTTCCAAAAGCAGGAACAAAAGGACTTTTGGTGTAATGTAACTGGTGCTTAACTCCCTTAGCAATACGTCTGATGTTGGAGTTACTTTTTAAGGCAAGAAAAACAAACTTAAAGGGGGATGTCAGTGAAAGTCTCATTCCTTCTTAGAAATTAATTTGTGGCAGATTGTTGTGTCCTTGCACTTCGACTTTCCCAAAGTAGTCGCAGGGTACCTTTGATGGTATAAAGCCACATTTTGAAGGGGGAGAGTTTATGATAGCAGAGACGTTTTGTGGAGAAGTGATTGTTTAATCCCTTTGCCTTTTTGCGTCTTTATCGTTTTTTGGAGTATTTGTGTTTTGACTTTTGCAGATTTGAAATGCATCCATCAGCCATGGGACTAGTTTTACCAAGGCTGTATTAATTTGGAGACGCCCTTTACCCATTTTGACCACAGACGATTTAAAGTCCTTATTTCATTATCTGCCAATAGCTAAAACCTGCCAGCAGGATGTCGCTCAGAATTAGTTTTATGAGGGATTATGATCTGTCACATTTCATAAGATCCAATTATCAAGCATGTGCATTAGAGCTGCAGTCATTAAAAGCTGGGTTCAAGTAGGGTAATGGTTTGATTAAATAATATAGAATTAATTTAGATTGTAATATTGTGAGGAGAGAGTTTATGCTTTCATGCCTGTTGTCTCTGCAACTCAGTTAAATTCACGTTTATTTGTAGAGCACATTTCAGCAACAAAGCAGTTCAAAGTGCTTTATATCGTAAAAGCATCATA
Source organism: Poecilia mexicana (assembly GCF_051168715.1). Lineage (NCBI taxonomy): Eukaryota > Metazoa > Chordata > Actinopteri > Cyprinodontiformes > Poeciliidae > Poecilia > Poecilia mexicana. The sequence goes on from NW_028263375.1 coordinate 24,392,161, forward strand.
ACGATTGTGAAACAACGTTTAACTAGGAAATGTAGGAAAGTGAGTATTACTTTAAAGGTGTGAAAATAAACTGTTTTGCACTGACCCGTGGACGGGAATATATGATCCAAGTAAACCAGGTGTAGTTTTTTGGGATGAAATCTATAACTGTTGATATTCTTTTTTTTTTTCTTTTTTTTTTTTTACTTTGCATCAGGAAATCCCAATCTGTTCCATGAAAGACAAAAGCTACGTTTTTGTGAATTTCCAGAGAGTATCTGGTGTACCAGTGGCTTTATAGTATGATTAAAATACTGTTCACTCTAGTGTCCTTTTAGACTTTAACGCATCTTCTCCCCTTTTGCTGGATAATTTTGATCTTTGTGGTGCTTAACTCTCACCAGAATTGAGCTGTTTTACACACTCCTACCTACGGATGACCAGTCGACCCAGCAGTCATGTCATTTTGACTGTAGGAGGAAGCTGGAGTACCCAGAGAGAAGCCATTCATGCACAATAGAGAACATGCAAACTACAGGCAAAAAGCTCCTTCCTGTGGGATTTAAACCCAGGACCTTCTTGCTACAAGGCAACAGTGCTGCCAACTGTACCACCACTGTTTTTATGGGGTTTTTTCTTAATGAACAAAAGATAAAAAAGGATTTTCTAGCTCAAGAGAGTTTAGAACAACTCTAACTCCTAATAGTTTGTCTTAATGACCTTTGGCATTTAGACAAACTTAACGCCAGAAGGTCTCAAAGCAGTGAGACGATCATTTACCAGAAACCAGAGGAGAGAACTCCTCAGTTTGAGCTGTGATGCAGTTGTTGAATGTAGTTTCAGCTTTCTATCGTTTAAAAATCGTTGTAAAGCTTAGAAAGCACACTTTCCAAATATATTAATAATTCAACGTGTACCTTGGGCAGACCTGCTTTTTCCATGGGTGAACACAAACGCACTAAGTGATGCTGACAACAGATGCTGCAGCTCTGCTATAATGTGAACTGCCTTTAAAATTTTCAACGGAGTCCTGATAGGATCTTGTGAAGTCGGGCGCGGAGAAATGAAAACCCAAGCAGAGAAGCAGAGCAAATTATGCTGCAATAAGCGACTATTGTGGAAAAGTGGCAATTGTTTATCACTCTCGTTTGGACCTCATGCTGTCCCTTCTGATATTCCTTCAGTGTTCACTTTATTCTGCCTGCTTCATTACCCTCCCTCTACATTGCACTCGAGTTCCTGCCTGTGCATCAGGACAGATGATGGCTCTGCAGCTGTCGGCGCAGGCCAGGTGTGGGCTTCGGGTAGGTGCCTTACTAGAACCCCTCCGCATCTGCGACGGCACTTAACGGCAGATTAAAACTTTAATCCCGGCCTTCCGATTGCAGTAATAAAGCCTTGTGAAGCGAAATGGAATCTGTGTGCTGCGGCATTCATTACAAGTCAGACAATAAATCTGCCTCGGATTGAACTGGAGAGTGCGTAACACAGCGGGGCGCTGCAGCCGTCTCCTCCTCATCTCAGAAATTAGAGTAAATGAATGATCAGAAGCATGAAGAATCGCTTTTTTTTAACACCCACAGAGCCTCAGAGAGCAGGAGGAACCAAACATACAGCCCAGTCATCACATATGTGCCCTGCTTATGGTTCCCGTGACAGTGTGAAACCACCCCACCCCTCCAGCCGCCCACCCTCCACGCGTGCATATTATTTCCACATTCCCCTCTCTGCTCAAACAGTCAGCGGATTCACTTCGACTGCTCCTTGTAACGTCAGAACATTTCCGAAGTGCCAGCTAATAAGTGCAGTTTTGGAGCCGCCTCCACCAGTGATGTTCATCAGCACATGTTCATTCTCTCTTCTGGAGTAACTCGGGGTTGTGGCGGGTGTCATTAATCAGAGATCTCGCCGCGTATCGGTTGTAAATCATCGCGCTCGTCCCTGGGAGCGCTCTTCAAGAAAACAGCAGCACCAGGTGTTCTTAATCAACACTGGTTTGTTGGATTGTTTTTGCATATATTAAAGTCGCCAGGTGGACTTTTTTTTTTTTTTTTTTTTTCCATTAACGCAGTCTGCAGCAATAGAGCAAAGCAAATGCTACAGCTCATTTACCACGCAAAGCTCCAGGTCATATAAACATGTTTGACAGGTGTTTTATTACATCCACATTCTGGATTTGGGTGAAATCCAGAAAAGACCGACTTGGGTTTTATTTTTGTTTGGTAGCGTCTGACTATTTCACAAATTCAACAATCACAGCAGCACGTCGGAGATCGAAAATGACAAGTTTTCCTTAATTAACTCAGAGCTGTGATCAAACACTCAGATATCAGTTGTTGTTTTTTTTTATTCATCCAGCCATTGTTTTCCACTTATCTGGCCACAGAGGTAACAGGCCCAGGAGGGGAATCCAGATAACCGTCTTCAGAGCAGCACTAATTCATTCTGTTTTGATCCAAAGTTATTTCCAGGCCGTCGGGGATAAGAAGTCCTTTAAACGTGTTCTGGGTCTGGTCCAGGGACAAAGACAGGCACTCGGGAGACATCCTGGTCAAATGCTTGAGAACATCTCCCCAGATTACTCTGGACACAGAACAGCAGTGGCTGTGCTTCAAGCTCCCTCGGAGAATTAATCTCCTTATCTTACATTTAAACCTGACTACAGCCACAATTCAAAAGGTTGTGGCTGTAGTCAGTTCAAATCTGCAGATATGATTTATATCTCATGTCTAAAGTTGAGTCCAAATGTAGACAGAAATGATCCAAACTTTACTTTTTGATTCAACACTCTCTCTCACACACACAGTAAACAGTAGATAAGATGAAAGCAAAGTATTTTACAACCTTACACTGCAAGGTTATGTTTTTTTTTCATATGTTTTTACATTTAGAAGCCAACAAGACAAAAAAACCAAGGAAAAACTTCAGTAAGTGAAGTTCGTCATTGAAAACCTCAAAGACTTTACTGGTAAATAATTTCAGGTTAATTACCACGATATTCCACCTGCCAACATATTATCTTTAAATTACTTTTCTCCTGGAATCAATCAGCAGCATAGTCCTTGCAGTGTTTGAACTTTGCTTAAATTAATAAGCAATCGTTAAATGATTAATCAAACTCGCTTGTGAAGCTCCTGCCTTTTCAAACCATACGTTTGTTGTCAAATGTACTCGGGCACAATATTTACCGAGCAAATTGTGTTTCCTTGAATATCATTTCCATCTTCTCTCTTTCATCTGTGTAATCAGGACACAGGAGCAAACACTGACTTGTATCCAATTTCCTCACACTTTGCTGCCTATTGACTGGAGCTCATGCAGAGGAGTGAGACCAAAGGAGGCTGAGAGGAAGCCACCGACTCCTACATACATCCTCTCACTTCCTCTCCTGCTGCCACTTTTGCCGTGCTACGAACGGCGCAACAGGGAGCTGTGAAGTAGATTGATTACACTTGCGATCACTCCTCAGATAATGTCCTTTCTCGTAATCATGCATTGTGCCACTGCACTTTACATGGATGAGGTTATTATCATTGCCTTCATCACCGTCTCATCCGAAATGCCACCTTAATTGGGCAGATTATCTTTCGGGTTTTTTTTTTTGGAGGGGGATTTGATCTTTTTTTACTCCTGTGTGTCCTTGAGTAGTAATGGCTTTGCTTTTTTTTTTTTTTTTAACTGTTCTCTATCTTTGTGTCTTCAGTCTTTGGCCTAAGCACTTCCTTCAGCAGGACAGGTGATGTCTTTATTATCTGGGACCTGCATTTCAGAAACTTTTGCTGTTATTTGTGAGGTGATTCCAGTCGCACTCCTGTGGTTCTTTGTCAAATTACAAAGACGGTAGTGAAGGTCAGTGTCGTCTTTCTTGTCTTTTCGATATTATTAACACTAAACAAAACTTTACTATATCAAAATGTTTACATGGCATAAAAAAAATCCTCTTGAGTTTAATGTAAAACATTAGATAATAGGTTTGACTATATACACTAAACTCTTCAACAACACAACCTTGTGTGTTATTGAAAAGACACACGAGGCTGTACACAGTAAGATACAGAAAGGGACATTGAAGAAAAAAAAAAAGAGAAAACTTTCTCCCCCCCAGCACAATGAGGTGGACTGGATGCTTTCTTGTGTGCAAGAGAGTTTTTTGTTTTTTTTTATTGCCTTCATGACCCTTTAGAGTCTCTGTAGTAAATTATATTTCTGAAAAACAACTGAAGGTAACAGTTACTTGATTGTGGTATAAAATTGCACTGTGTGCCTGGAAAGTACATAATACCTCTTCTTCTCCGCCTTAAAAAAAGAAAACCATGTTCTACAGAGGCATGCGGTTCTAAAGGTCTGAGCTAGACTTTGGCAGCTGCTTGGTCATATCTTCCCTTCACCATTTAGTACTTTTCCATTTTTCATTACATGACATTTTGGTAAGGAAAGGAGCCATCTGTCATAGGATGTCAATTTGTGCGTGCCTTGTGGAATTTCTGTTGAATTGACGAGAAGGCGAGTTGACCGAGAAGGCCGGCTGAAAGCTGATCGTACAGGAAAATTGCTGCATTTTATCTTTTCAAACTTTCAACCTGTTTGAAATTTATAAATGCATTTAGAAATCTCTGAGTTAAGGGAAGGCTCTCCCTAATGTCAAGCGTACCAAATGTGCTAACTGCTAATACAAGCGCTGAAGACATTTTCAGATGTCGTCTCTAATCAGTTTGTCTTGGCCAAAAAAAGGAAAACCTATAATCTGTTGAAATCTAGTAACATAGAGTAGATAGAGTCATAGATAGTCACATAGATAGAAATTATTAGAACTGTTTGCTAGTGTGCTAACAAGCATCCTTATCGTCTGTGGTGAAGAGTTTACGAACAGCCAGAGGAATTTCAGGAACTCGAGAAAAGTTCCAGAAATGAAACATTAACTACACGGACCAAATGACATCTGTCCAGGAAGTTTTTTGGTCCTGATTACATTTTTTTGGGAGGCTAACGTTTAGCTCCAGTCCTTCTCACTTTGTTTCCCCTCTTCTGTTCCTGACCCCTCCACCTGAGCGGACCTGCTGTTATCGGCTCAACAGGCAGATCGGTGGACAGCTACAGGGGTCCTGATTGACCTTTCAAAGTTCCGCTGTTAATTGTTTCCACCGTAGGAGCCCTGTGCGTCACCACCTCACCCGCTCCGTTTCCCCAAATCCGCCACTATGACACGCACACACACACACACACACACACACACACACACACACGCGCACACGCAGACAAAGATCCTGTTAGAGAGGTGTTTGGGAAACGGATGGGAAGCCTTTGTAGTAATTAAGTGTGTTTGGCATTATGTAAATAGCGCTTATCAAGTGTTAATTGCCTCCGCTGCCAGGATGAGAATATCAGACGTGAAGGAAACAAATTGCCACTTTCCAGCGTGTCTCTGTAAGGCACTGGTGCTTCATGCCATCTCTGCTGCTACCTGCTGACGGTGTCAGCTGCAGTGCACGTTCCTGTGAATTTGCAGACAATGAGGCATAAAACATTTGTCTTTGCATATGAACACGTTCCTCTAGTTTAACAAAAAAGAAAAAAAAAAGTAATTTGCTAAAACCCTGTCCATAATCAATAATAACGTGTCTAATCAGCTGACTTGTCATAAAATGAAAGAAATATACAATCTGCAATCATATATTATTAAACTGAATCTGTCTATGAAAGGATTGTTTTACCAATTTGCAATAAATTCTATTATTTTATATCTCTGTTGTGTGCTGAAAGTGTTGAACGGCTTTCCTTTTGTTTCTTATTTCCAGCACATAAGAGGTGTTTTTATCAAATGGATGGCAATGTTACTCCAATGTCTTTTCATGCCAGCTTTGCCATTTTGCTGCTCTGCTCTGCATCATCCAAACACCCCCTCCCACCAGAAACCAATTACCAGTTATCACTAAAAAAAGCTGCTCGTTTATAAGTTACTTACCCCACCGAATGCAAATGTTCCTCCTAATTTGATTCCCCGCGCTTTACACATTAACTACCTCTAAGATGGCGAGATCTTTCAAGTTAAGCACTCAGATTAGCTGTCCGTGTGTAAATCTCTCCTTTTTTTTTTCTTTTTTTGAAAAATAAACCCTGCATCTATCATTAACCTTGAACTGGCTAATTAACTTACCTCCCTCTTTCAGAACTTTGCTGCAGAACCTCATAAAACAGATAAAATAGGACTTTTAATGCAATCATCTCACATCCAGGCGTTATCTACGATCAAATAGGAATACTCTGCTGATGTAATTTCACGCAGAAGTGATCATAAGCATAACAGGAGCTAAAGCTGGAGATAGGGGGGGAAACTGCTGCAGATGCAACGTTCTATCAAAAGATTGAATCTTTGGATGGGAGCCCAAAATAACATAAAAAATCTCTTCTTCCAACCCTAACCGAAAAATGACTCCATTTAAGTCAATTTACTTGTTTCCAGTGGTTCGCAAAAGTGTTCACACGCCTTGAGTCTCTATATGTTGTCTCATTACAATCACAGTACATGCTGTTGTAGTGAATAAATGTGACGTGGAGGGAAAATCTTTTTGTTTTCAGCCTCTTTTCCTCTTAATAAATCCAGTGCGTCATCTTCAGGAGTCACTAAACTCGTACATTTGAAATGCACCTTTGAGTAACTTAGTCTCTAATGCAGTTTGTAGTGGCATTGTTTTCAGAAAAGAAGTGAAAGTGGGGTATAAAATCATACCCTGAGCTTTTACCGTCTCACAGCATCATGTTCAGTCCGTCATGGGAATGGGACAAGTGCAATGTAGCAGATAATGGCCACGGTTCATCGGACCATCCATAAATTGGGAATTTTTGGAAGAAGATAAAAAAAATAAGCTATAAGAAATTATGTTTGTCACAAACCATAGATGGGGGAAAAAGCATTTGTAAGGTGCTCTAGTCGGATGACAGCAGTGAAACTTGGTGGTGGCAGTATTATACTTTGGAGATAATTTAGTTGAGCATCGATGGCTGCCAGTAAAAAAGAGGAAAATGACAAATGTACTTGTTAAAATACAGTTTCAGGGTAAAGATACCAGTTAAATCATATAAAAAGTGAATTATTATTGTAAATCTATCAGTCATATGAGTTGCGTAATTGATGAGGGAAATATATATCATTAGCAAACAATGTCAAAAAACAAACAAAAAAAACCATCTGGATCTTTCCAGGCCCGCAGCTGTGGACAGTGGACTGAACTGGAGTTATTCACTGGCACAAATCTTTAGTTTCTAGATGAGCAGCACTAGATAAACGAAGACACAAAGCTCTAATTTTAACAACAAACGAGGCATATTTTTGCATAACACACTTTTCAGATTATTTTTGTGAAAATGTTTGCGGATTATGTGCCCTTTTTTAAAACAATGAAATAGACAGAAGTTCTGGATTCTTTTGTGATAAAACACAGAATGGTGTGAACACTGTCCACTTTAGATCACAGGTCTGTAGTTAATCAACTGGACTTTAAGGGGAAATATCTGCCGTCCATCTTGGGAGCCATGGCATTTTCATACAGTCCACACAGGATGATTTAATGACCATGCTCTTTATCAGGTCATATCCATTAACACGTGTGAGTTTGTTTATAGTCTGACCATCACCTTCTGAAAACTCAGCAATTAGCTGAGGTGGTAGCCTCCTCCTCGGGTTATTATGAGGACATTAGTAGCTCATTTCTCCTCTCATTGGTGGCCCCGCTTTCCGACGAGACGAGGAGCTGGAACAATAAAAACGAGAGACGTACACTGTGTACGCCTCTCGTTTTTATTGACCCTTATGCAAAACAAAATTCTGTGTTCCTGTTTGTTGCGAACAGACGGACTGTTCATAACTTTGTTTTTACGGATGAGAACATTTTTAGTACCGGGGTAACAGGTAGTAGAGCAAGCAGATCTACAGTTAGATTATGGCAATTAAATACAATAATAATAACAAAAAAAAATGCTAATCACATCCACAAATATGGGGCAGCAGTGAATCGTTAAATGATTCTCTCTCCACCGCCTCGGCTGCTCGACGAAACGCAGAGAGGAGAGCTGGCGTGTGGGATCTCCTCTGCCTTTGTCCTCCTAAAATAGCCGTCCTTGTACCGAACGATCACAGCGAGAGATTGGATAATAAACACACATAAAAAGGCGCCCGATGAATTTCAGAGCATATTGAGAGGGGTGATACACTTTGAGCGAGTTTTGCAATAAAGGGAGTGCTCCACACAAGATTGGTGCTCAGAGAGGAAAATTGGCAGAATTCATCAAATGTTCTGCGGGCATTAAACCTCGGCAGCGGCACGCTGGCCCTTTTAATGTGAAAGATAACCCAGGGGGCCTGGTGGGGTGTGTTTTATGTGGTTGGAGGGGTTAAAGGAGGCCTGCGCATTGGTTTATGTAGAGATGTTGAGGTGATTTTCAGATTTCCCCCGTGGCATCGCTGCGCTCTCTTTCTGTTTCATGTCACTGGAGCGTTGCCGGAGTCACTGGGACAGTAACGGTGACTGTCGAGGAGTGATTTATGCAGTCATAAGGGCCGTACTGTAGCAGACCTCAGCCCGTATTTTATTCTGACACTTATTATTGAAATGAGACATTTGGGTGTAAAGAGTAACTCAATCCACTCTTTCACTGAGTGTGAGGTACAAGTCGCGTTCACATCGAATCCCGTCTCTCTCACATTTGGAGGCTCCCTGGGGAGTGTTTAATTCCATTTCTCGTGCAAATAACTTTATTCTTGCCTGTTTGTAGCTTCCGTAGATGAAAATGCTAATTCATTTTCACACGTGGAGAGCAAAACTGCAGCGGGCCGACGCCGTTCTTCAATCAGACTCCGGTTCGGTGTCAGTAAACAGGACAGCTGGGGGCAGATCATCAGTTCTCCTCTATTGCTGCAAAGATTCGGCTGAGATAACCAAATCTAAAACTGACATAGTTTTTGTTGCTGTAGTTGAAGTCTGCACCAAAGTAAGATGTGTTTTCTGCATTTGACAGTTTAAGCATTGCTGACGCTTGATTAGCCACTGATCAACAGCCTGGAAACGAAACACAAGTCTTGTTGGTCCTTTTGCGCTCAAATACAGCCGAGCTCATAGTTATTAATACTCCTGGCAGATTTAGACTTAAAACAATTTTCATTCTAATATGAAATAAGATTCAATTGAAGGTGTTAGTTGGTAAAAACAACAAAGAAAAAAAAAGATTTTGAGAAAAAATAGTTTTGCTGTTTTTAGTTGGAGAAAAACTACCATGATTCAAGTTATGTAAATGTTTTTGCAATAATCAGTTGGAAAAATTTTATTGCCATTAGAGCAGTCAAACCCTTCATGGCCAACTTTTGACCAACTTTTCTTTCCTTCAGTGTTTTAAGGATTTATCCTCCTTTCCATTCATTACGCCCCTCCACATCAGTCCTTTACATCCAGAGTCCAGACTTAAGTTGATATAATTTATAGAAACATGTTAAAACGAAGATTACTCTAATCCTAAATCTTCCTGGGGAACGAATAAAATGCATAACTTCCGCTTCATTCAAATTGTTGCTGTTCTATCACAGATGAGCCCCATAAAATAAATTAAACTTTGTGGCAGAAATGTTTTATGCTGCATACCTATATTCTGTTTGCTTATTTGAACATGGTGTCTGTTATTGTGCAAAATTAACTGAATGTCCCTGAATTTGTCAAATGACCGTGGCCTCTTTATGCAGTTCTGATTAAAATGGATGTAATTTTTTGTGCTAAATAAAATAGAAGAAGAAATCCAGCTCAAAGACACAAAAAAATGCTCATTTTCATGGTATTATTCATTATCATGAAACATAACAATAAACGCTTTGCATTAACAATTACATTTCTAATATCGCGTCACCAAAATTGCCATCTTGTGGCAATTTGATTCAGAGTGTCCTACAACAACAACCCCTTTCATTTCCTGATCATGTAGTCGGATTATAGTACCAAAGAGTCACAAGCGACAGTCAAATTAAGACTGTCATGTGTCCTGGGTTTGCACGAGGCAACAACGGAGAGGAAGCGATCTCCTTCAACTGGAAGAGACCTCCAGCGGACGCAGACCATCTGCTGGGACCAGCTGGACAGACACACAGAAACATGGAAACTCCAGCACATGCAGGCGTTTTGCAAATTGAAAACAAACGGACGAGAGTAAACGGTGACGATTGGAGCAAATGCTGCATAAATAGAGTGGCGGGAGAGAAAATAACAGACTGTATGTCTCGCAGGACGAGCCGGGTTGGTATCGAGGTAGCTCAGTTTTTACTTTATTGCCTCTAATTACAAGTTTTTTAAACATAAGACGCTAAGACTGGCCGTAAAGCACACAAATCTGATAGCAGCATACCATTCTGCTCTTATGAGCTCTAGGAACTACACTGGTGAAACCTGAAGTCTGAAAGTGAAGTGCTCTATCGGGAACTTATGGAACAGTCTGACATTTTATGACTGATGGAGCTTAACTTTTAAAAGAAATTCTACTTTCAATTTGAGAACCAATAAAAATAAAACAAATACAAACTGGAGATCTCCTTTTCAATTTATGCATGGTGTTTTCTTTATAATTTTGTTTTTTTGTTGTTTTTGTTATGTACAGCACCTTGAACTGCCTTGCTGCTGAAATGTGCTGTACAAATAAACTTGACTGATTTTATCAGAGCTCCCTCTCTGCAGAGTCTCAGATAAGATGAAAGTAAAAGTCTTCCTCACTACTGTCTGCATTGTGGTGTGCATGGAAGTTCCCCTCACAAAAATCCAGTGTGGCCTCTCCTAAAGTGCTCCTCTTTTCAACAAAAGTATTATGTCTGTGTTCACTACCTCTCAGCTTCACCCCAGGTATCCCTCCGCATCCTCAAGCACACACCTTGGCAGCAATTTCTGCTTTCACACTGTTTTTTTTTGTTTTTTTCGCTAGGACATAGTACAGATTATAGTTATTGGATTTAATAGTGCGTGGTTCCATTTTAAGAGTGGATTTTGAAACTCCACTCTGGTTATTTCATTTATTTGCTGACTATATATTATAGGTACTTTGCCAACGTGGATGGAAGCTTATTCAAGATGAGAGCTGAGAGAGATCAAAATCCTTTCTTAAACAGCATGCACATCAAAAGATTTTGTTGAGAGAAAGATTTCGAGCAACAACCAACGGCGATGAGAACAAAGAGGTAATGGAAAGGATAGAAGGGGGGGAAGTACAACAGACAACAACATATGGTGTGTTCACTGATCAGAAAAAGATCAGAGTTTTGAGTTTTGAGTTCCGGACCTGCTGGTCATGTCGGCGCTGATCAAGCTAAAAATCTTCCGTTGTAGACATGATTTTCACCATTTGTGGTCATTTTTTGTGTGTGTGTATCGAAAAGTAAATCAAATTCAAACCCACACAATCGTAGAGGAAGTTCAGCAGAAAAGAGCTAACCAAGCAAGGGAAAGAAAGAAACCCTGGTGGGCTGGAAGTGAAGGGGAGAAAATAAATTGCAACCCTACCACTCTGACATCATCCCTTAACACTCTCATCTGAGGCCCATCTGAGGTGCTCTGCACAGCTGAGTAGACCCCAAAAGTGAGGGGCCATGCTGCCTTTTCCCAAAAGATGAGGCTCTGGATCGGAATCGCCAACTGGCAGCTGTAAGCGCAGCACTCCCGGGGCTGGATGACCTACATATTTAACTTTCTCCATCTGCTTGTACACACTTGCATCTCTGCGGGCTGCCACTCAAACCCAGCAGGTGACGGCGCTAGGCAGATCCAGTAGGGCTGCACCGTAACAGAGGTTTACCACCTTTACACGGCACAGAGGTTAGCCTCGAGTCATAAACTTTAAATTCGAAAGACAAAAGCAAATTCATTAAGACTCAAAGGGGCTACATGTAAGCCAGAAGGTGCAGCATGCAGTTATTTTGGAGGCACAGAGCTAATGGACTATTACCGTCTACCGCCTGAGGCTGGCTTGCTCTCCTCGCAGAAGAAGTAAATGAATCACTTCTATCTGCGATCCCGCAGATGCTGCCGGCGGTGTCTGTCCCCTCCGCCACGTAGAAGCGGCCCTGGCCTCGTCGGATGTGGCTGAAGTTGTCATGTTAACAGATAAACGGACGGTACTTTCCAGCCGCCATCACTACATTCTCTCCCCTCACCCCCAGGGGGTTGCTGGCGATATTGATAGGACGGCAGCGGTTGATGAGACAGCAGCAGTGATAAAGGAGGCACCTGAAGAAAAGCACAAAGCCGCTTCGTGTTTGTTCCACTGTGCCTGTCTTCTTACCTGCAGGATAAATGATGAGATGAAACGGAGGCGAGGAGCATCGCCGGGACCGCATTGTGCTGCAGGCAACAGCAGCCTGGAAGTATGAGGGCATTGATTGGAAAAGAAAGGGACTTTTGCCAAACTTTGGGTTTGTTGTTCAGGAAAAAAAAAAAAAGCTCATCTCTAACTTTTGCTAGGCATTTATAAGAGCCAAGACTCGTTTCTCTCATCTGTCCCAGCAACTCGGTTCTAAATGTTTTTTGGCAGCTGAGGAAAAATAACTGACTGAGGAAAAGTGGCTTGATTCTTCTGTTACACTCCACTAAGCTGGTTTACTGTGTTTGTTGTTGGGAAGCCGATGTTCGTCCCGGGGGGCTTTCAATGAAAACACATTTTTCTCCTGGCAACAGCTGCTGCATATCCCCATACAAGCAGCCAGCAGATGTGTCTTGATCCAGCATCCCCGTCCCGGCGTCCCATTTCCCTCCCAACTTCACATTTACCTGATCGACTCCCATCCCGATTGTTGAACAAATGATCTCTCCTGAGTGTCTGTCATTGTTGGGTTGCGAACCGATAAGATCATTCATGTCGACTCTGTGCATGTGGAGCGGTTCGGGACATGAAGCAGCTGCTTTGGACCTGCTGATGGCTGCAGCTGCTAAATAATTTGTTGCGAATGATTCTGTTCGCCAAATTGTTTCTGTAAATACAGCATGTATTTCGGTATTTGCAACTTTTTTTTTTTTTTTTTTTTGCCATTTTAGAGGGATAATTGGGATATGACAAGCGAGGGTCTGTTCTATGCTGATGATATCGTACTTTATTGATTCCCTTTTTTGCTCTAATACAGACAAAGCCAGCTAATGACAGTTTCTTAAATGCGTGAATTACTATGTTAATTACATCGGCCCATGAAAAACTGATAAAGTCTGTCTGGTTGTATCTGGGTCTTGTGCTGGATGAAGATGTTTCTTCTAGCATACCTTGCTAATTTGGTCCATAGATGAAGGGTGAATCTTCCTCTGAATCAAATCCTCCTGCTGTTGCAGGATCTATAAACTTTCTGTATCAACTACTTTGTTTTTGTTTTTTTTTACCGTGACTTTATTATGGTGATGTTCTATGAATACTTCCACCAAATCAGTCTACCGGCATGCGTTGATGCTTTTTACAGGCTGTACTTTCCTTAACTTATCACTGGAATTTGTTCACTCTACGGCTGAGCAGTTTCCACAGCGTGGCCCTGATTTATGACCATTCAGTTTTGCTGCCCATCGTTTCTTGGAATACTTTGCAGACTTAATTCAAAGTATCTGAGCTCGTCTCACTGGAGGCGTTTTGTTCCATCTTTAATATCAGACAAAAAAACATTTCGTCAAACAGTGCCTGTGTTTTCCACTTTCGTTCTCAGCATCTAAATTCTCAGGACTTCTTAAATTACTTGGTACTTACTGACTAATTTGCTTTTTGTTTTTAAGATTTTGTTTTTGTAATTTCCCCTCTTGTATGTTTGTTGCTATGCAATAATGGCTGTGGCGTTTCAGGGACTTTAGTGTTTGCTTGATCCCTCCCTGATTGCCCCGTAGCGTCAGCTTCCAGGACCAGTTTATCTGAAACTACGCTAAACGAACAGCTTATAATGTTTTAGCCTGAACTGCCCTTTTAACCGATGAGATTTTTGGTAACGGTGGGAAAGGCAGAAACTTGGATGAATGATTGCTACGAACCTGACTTCAAATTTGAAGCCATCGTGTCTATATATCCTAACATCTTGCCAAGGTTTAGTGCAATTTACGGGGCAAAACAAGGATGGCAAAGACATCCATGCAGTAAATAAAACAAATTAATATTCCTGTTATTCCACCTGGACTCATTGTAAACCAGTAAATAAAAACAAAAGCAAACCGTCGCTCCTTCTCCCCGCTGTTCTCCTTTACATGTTTGCTTGTTTTCTTGCGGCTGTCAGTTACGATTTCTGAGCGGTGAGGCTTGGAGAAGCAGCAGGAGGAGGCTGGACCGGACAGTCAGGACCAGAGGGAGAGCTGGGAAATGCGATCGTTTTTCTTGGGGTCTGTCATAAGCCATAGGCTGCCTCATTTGTCTGCTCTGACTCCTTTGTTTCCAGCAAGCCGGGCGTCGTAGGATTAGGCTGCGGAGCAGGAGAAACGCAGAGAAAGAAGAGAGAAAAAGAGGGACAGTCAAAGCTGATTATTATAGTGCTCCGTGTTTCTTTAATGCACTACTTAAATCTAAAATAGATGCAGCAGTTTTTAATACCTGCTGAGTTGCCAGAAAATAAGGCAGAGTGAAAGCAAATGAGGGAGGAGGAGAGAGGGCATGCAACTGCACTTTTTTTTTTTCTTTTCTCTTTTTTTTCTCTAAATTGCCCCGCAGTTCCACTGGAGTGCTGTTGACCCAGTTTATCTCCCACACAGGTGATTAATGCAACTTCACCGCAAGCAAAGGTCACCTCGGGAGGCACGGGCGGCAGGTCAGAGCACAACTAGATCTAAAGGAGGTTTACGCGAGCGCGGCTACAGCTCAGAAAATAAAATGTTCCGAGCGGAGCATCCCCGAGTCTCTGGGGGACGCAGGAGGGGGAGTACGGAAAGAGAAAACACGCACAGCGTAGCAGGAATGAGAATAACCAACTCGAACATAGCTCCTGACAATTAGCCAATTTCTAAAATGATTTTCTTAGTTTTCTACATAGTAAATTGACTGACTTCATAAAGCTCTTTGTTTTCATAAAGTACTTAACTGATACATGGGGTAACAGGCATTTACATGTGACAGGAGGAAGCTGGATTTGAACCCAAAACTTTAGGATTTCCCGGCAGTTTGAGTCCTGTAGACACCTCTAGTGTCTCCGACTGGCCTCCCTGCCTCTCCTGTCCTTTTTAGGCTGCATGCCGAGTGGGTCGCTGTTGCGTCTCCACATGCGAGTCGCAGCTCCGCCGTCCAGGAGTGAAAAATGTACATTGCAGGCTTTTGTCAGTGTGATGTAACGGCTCATAAATCAGTCCTGCACCTGTTTCCGCTTCTGGTTGGAGCTGCCCTCCAACTGGTTCACTCATGTCTACCAGAGATTTGTTCAAGGACCACAGTGGCCAGCTGTAGCGCAATACAGTGACAGTCAGGCTTGAAGAGCAGCGGGTCACCGGAGATCCAGCTCTATGAAGTTTGGAAATGCATAATAGATGTGATGAAATGCTGCAGCTACTGTAACTTGTCTGGTATGCTATCATATTTAAGGACAACTTTTGTCTTAAGCCTTTAGGACATACCCTTATATTATTGTAAGTGTGAAAAAAAAAAATTTTATAACTATTGAATTTGTAGTTCTCATTTACAGTTTAATAAATGAAAAACTATTGGCATGATATTTCAGAAAGGCAAATGTTGTCAGTGATTTAAGTATTTTCACTCAGGATAAAACAATAAAGGTAGTACAAGTCATTGTAGACAAATTGCCCACACAAATCTATGTCAAATAAACAAGCTAAAAAGGTTGTGAATATAATGCAACTCAACTTTCTTTTCCTAATGAAAATGATTTAAACTGAAACGGGGGTATTTAGGCTCACAAACTGGAAACAAAAAATAGTGTTTTCTGTCAAATGTTTGGCTTTTCAAAATAAGATCTTTTAGTCTGAAGCTCTTTGTCTAAAATACAGATGAGGATATCTGGCAGTCTGCATCTCATCTTTGAAATTTTTTTATCTATCAAAACATAATAACTTGTTAGCATCAATAGACATGAAGATAGTTTAACTAATCAATGATGTTAAAGAAGTGGCTCCAGAGCCTGGTTGAAAATGACCTACATTGAGTGGATCTGATGTGGAAACGGCTCCTGTTGAGCTGGGATCTAGAGATTATTTATGCTAGGATGTTTTGAAACATACTGAGCCATTTCTCACCGGGTTTAAATCACTCAGATGTGTTTTTTTTTTTTGTGACGGGCACGAACGGAGGATTAATGGTGGAATCTCTCAACTCTAAAATACACAAAGCTCCTCTGTAAGAGTTCCCCTCTGGTTTCTCTGTCTGTCGACTGCTTTTGAATTTAGGTCATTTGTTCTAGTAAGAGTGAGTGAGGCGATGTGTGTTTTTATTTCTGCTAAGATGATCTATTTTAAAGAGTTTTTAGATCCTTGCCTCGCAGCACTGCTGATTTTGAGTTTTCCACAGCTGTGCCCTTCCGTTTCTTCACTTGATGAATGCGAATATAAACGTTTTCTTTAGCTGTGTTTTATTTTTTTTTTTTTAAGATTCTTCACCTTGCCCTGTGATGAAAATGCTCTGCTCCAAAGGCGCATTTAAATCGAGCACTATCTATAATTACGCTGCCTATGACTTACTTTTTTTGGTTATCTAAATTATAATCTCTGCTTTCAGCAATTCTTCTAAGGCGAACTCCCCCGAGGTATTCCACATTTGTGGTTTCGCCTTCAGAGAAATTACTGGGCTAAATGAAGCTATGATTTTCTTTATGTGAGCCAGC
The DNA here is from genome assembly GCF_051168715.1 of Poecilia mexicana. Taxonomy (NCBI): domain Eukaryota; kingdom Metazoa; phylum Chordata; class Actinopteri; order Cyprinodontiformes; family Poeciliidae; genus Poecilia; species Poecilia mexicana. The sequence goes on from NW_028263375.1 coordinate 24,408,932, forward strand.
TGCAGCGCAAACGGGTTTTCAATCTGACCGAAAAGACCCGCTCGTTTTTGTGGAGACGAGGGCGAAGGTGGAATGAGTGAACAGACGCCGTTTGGGTCTTCGATTTAATCTTCTGATAGCGTCGCATCAGACTCTGTTTAGTAAGTGTATTGAACAGGTGAAGATTTCTCTTTGGTTGTCCTTTGATAATTCTGTACAAGACTAATTATACAGCTGTAAAGTTCTAGTGGAGAAAACGGCCCGGCTGCATGGGCGGGCATTGGGGGGGTCATTGCCCGCCCACAGAGACCGCCGTGCCCCTCCTGGACTGGAAGCTGTTTGTTGTTTTTACCCGAGTGGCAAACTGTCTGTTATTCCTATATCAATTTGATACAATAGGGGCTTCCGCACTTCCCATATCTGTGTCCTCTGCCACTTTTTTCAGCAGTTAAAACTGTTTAATCGGTTGTTGACACGTCGTAACCTGTTTTTCCGAGCCGCCTTCAAACGCAACATGAACGCTGAGACGCTAGCGCTGTGAGGCAGTGAAGGAGACCTGCTGCTGCTGTGCAGAGCTACTCAGGTGTTTGTTAGAATCATGGCAGCAAACCAGCAAAACGCAAAGAACTTTTCACAGTTTTTATCCCAAACTAACCGACTGAGTTGAGTAAAGCTGTTGGATGCAGGTAAAGTTAGCTAAAGGATGACTAGCTAATAACAATACAGCTACTTGTTAACAGCTTGTTAACAAGTAGCCTGTAGGCTACTGATGTTGTCTATGTTCAGCTACTTGCCCCCCCCCCCCCAAAAAAAAAATACACTTGACAAAGAGTTTGATTCCAACCTCGAGTGTGGCAGCTGAGTCAAAATAAAAGCTTTTTTTTTGTCTTTTTCTCCCCCGCCTTCAGGTGAATGGGAAGGAGTTGTCCAAATCCAGCCACGATGAGACTGTGGAGGCCTTCCGAGCTGCCAGGGACCCCGTCGTGGTGCAGGTCATCAGGCGTACCCCGAGCGGCCGCCCCCACGGCCCCCCTCAGGAAATCCATGTGGTGGATGTGTGCACTCAGACCGACATCACCTTTGAACACATCATGGCGCTGGCAAAGCTCCGGCCTTCAACCCCTCCTGTGCCTGACGTCTGTCCCTTCCTGCTCTCTGACAGGTATGTACTGTCCGTGGACAAGTGGGTGCTTATTTTTATTTCGCAGGGGAAAAAAAAGACTTCCATGTATTTACGACATATTTCCATTGAACTTGTTTAGAATTTCATGTGGTTTGCTGATATAATTTAGGACAAACCTGCACAACTGAAGGGAAAGAAATTACCGTTTTTTGGAAAATGTGACGGCGTAATTTTGTAAAATCCAGTGCAACTAGTTCTTTTAAACATAACCCATTTAGTAATTTAAGTCTGTGTGGGTGATGTGTTCTCAATATGAATCCAGCTTTTTTTTTTTTTTTTTGCAGAGGCCTCAGAGGTTTGCTAGAGAATATTAGTGAACAACCAGCTTCATAAAGACATGATTAGCTTATAAAACAAAACTTCTGCCATTTGAAGTGTTATGGAGTACCGTTCGGATCGTGATCTGAAAATATATAAAGAAACATCTACAATTGAGCCTGAGCTTATTTGTAAAGAACAATGCACAGTAATCCCAGTCTGTATGTGAGCAAAGCTATCAGAGATGGTATCTTATAAGACTTGCAGTGAAAGCTGGTACACGCTATATCAAGTCAATAAAAGACATATGGAATATTCTTTTAATTTTTATCAGTAAAACAAACATTTTTGTTTGTTTTACTGACAAACAGTAAACATTTCTTTCTTGAAGAAGAAAGAAATGTATCTTTCTTCTTCCTCTTCCTCTTCTTCTTCAACTTCACACTTATCCACTGTTTTGATCAAATAAGATCTCAATAAAACACTGAAGTTTTCAGGTTTGACGTGACAAAATGTGAGGACGTTTTAGAGGAGTGAATGCTTTTGCAACACACTGCATCTGTTTTTTTTGTTGTTGTTTTTTTCCTTAACATTTATGCAATGATTAAAGAAAATCTCTTTATTTTTTCTCACATTTACAGATCTACACCGATTTCTTATCATAACTTTGACTTAAGTTTCATTTCACTTTTATTTAATTGGGGGGGAAAAAAATTGGTTGGCTGCCAGACTGAGGAGAAAAAAAAAAGCAAATTGTTGTTGTGTCCTTATTTTGACTTTGGCTGTGACTGCCTGTAATTAAGAATGGAAAACAGTAGGAAAAGACATCAGCAAGCCATGAAGGAGAAACACCAGCGTTTGCGTGACTAGCGTTACAGATAGGAAGAAATTAGGATATATGTAGTAACGAGCTGTCCGTGGGTCTTTAACGGATACGGATTTACGTGATGAATGAGTCTGTTAACGTCCTTCACATCTTCCTCCACCAACAAAACGCAAAAAAGTAACGAGAAATGTGTTTAATTAGCTAAGAAAAGACAGCTGGTCAGCAGATTGCGTTGTCATACAAGAAGCCTTTACGTACAAAATAAGTTGAGTCCATCTACTCAAAGTTTTGTCCTTTTGTATGTAACTAACAGCTGAACGATGTGAAGGCATCTTCAAGTATCAACAGGAGATTCTTCCTCATAATCAACAAAGAAACTGGTTCAATGTTCAGGCGTTGTAATTTAAAAAAGAAAGCTTATTTTTGGTTCACCTCACAGGAGCAGAACGCCGAGAATAAAGGAATATCTAGGTTTCACCTCCGGGGAGCGCAACGATACAATAGCGGAGGAAGTCTGGAAAATTACAGTTTAATTTGCGTCGGGCTTAGGAGATAATTAATTCCAAGCACAATAAACTTTTTAACCCACGTGTGTGTGTGTGTGTGTGTGTGTGTGCGTGTGTGCGTGCGTGTCGTCATTTGTAATCTGCGACTTTGTTAAATATCTAGAGATAAAAACCCAGATGGATTCTCCATCTGTGTGAGAAGATCAATAAAAATTCAGCAATATGATCAGTGCTGCGCGCGAGCTATAAAACCAGTACACATGAGCCGCTCAAAAACATTATGGATTTATGTACATATCGTAAAGCCCGAACTCCCCAGAGGGGCATCCGGCCATAATAGGGGCTGCTTAGAGGTTCAATTTGAACCCAGGTAAGGTTTACAGGGTGATTTAAGCAAATGGCCAATTAAAAAAAAAAATAGGCAACTAAAAGCAACAGCCGCCGGCCGAGTCCAAACTTAATCAATGTTTCCCATAAAACTGACATTACCCTTCCTCTGCTCCTGAGCTCAGGTGCATCATCCAATAAACAGCTGACTTTATAGATTTTATAGATACATATAAATAGTTGGCATCATGTGTTGAGGCTACATTGTAAAATTGTAATTGTACTTCTTTTTTTTTTTTTTTTTAGCGCTTTCTAACACCGCCGCAGGAAGAATTCAGACTTTTATAGGTTTCAACTTAATAAACAGGCTGGTGTGTTAACAGGGCACATCACTCGCCGTATTTCAGAGATTCATCTTTTTTTTTTTATGTTATTATTTATCTGCAGTCATTATGCTGTGTGGCGGCCACACATTCTACTAGAACCCCTACAATGGAGTTTTGTTCATTGACTGAAGGAGGGATAATGGAATTACACCATACAGTCTGGGGGGGGGTTGTCTGTCAAGAGCATGAAGCAAATTACAGAGTGCGGATATGCTGTTATTAACAAGAGGCTGCGCTTTTGTCACGTTCAGGAAAAGCCTTCCACGGATCTTTTATTCTGCCTTCTCCGACTGAGACAAAAGCGACGAAGTGTTGTCACTTTGAGGCTTTGAGCTTGAGTAATGTCTCGAAAGAAAATAAAGGAAAATTATCCCACCAGTGTTTAAATCTTAACCTACCTCTGTCTTCTTTTTTTTTTTTTTTTTTTTGTCTCTCGCCGCCTTTCTGTCTCGCCACCTCTTTTTCCCCGTCTCCTTCTCCTCTGACAGCTGTCATTCCCTTCATACAATGGACCAAGATTATTATGATGGTACCGACTACCTCTCCCCCGTCCCAGCTGACGGAGACAGAACGGAGGAGTTTGAGTACGAGGTAAGAGCTGAAATCTGGCCAAATAGTGCTGTGTTTTTACAAAGAAACAATTGCAAATACTAAGTTGAAAGAGTGACTTTGTTGCACAGTGACCACAAACTTCAATGGGTTTTTTTTTTATTGGATTTATAGTGACAGACAAACACAAATTAGCTTCAAATAGTGAAGTGAGAGGAAAAGGTAACATGTTTAGAGAGCTACATATTAGAGCAATGCTTTCAGCAACTTCAGCACAACTAGAGATCAAAGTTGTTCCAAGTTGTGTCTTTGCAAAACAGGCCAACCTCAGTCAGATTGGACAGAGGTCGTTTACCTCTGTCCATTATTGGGTTAGTCTTACCCTAACCCAATCTTACCACCAGTCTTACCAATGAAATATGTTCATTGAAACAATGAACATGTTGTTTCAATGAACATAAATATGTTCATTGAAACAAAGAACATATTTTCATCTAAACCATGTAAGTTTTGCCTGAAGTGTTTGGTGGAAGGCGACTGAGGTCAACCTTGCTTTACTTACTAGAAGCATAAATGATGAAGACTGAAAGAGTCGATATATACATCTTAAAGCATCAATTGAAATCATTCCTCAACTTTTAACTTGGATTTTAACTCTATCTTGGGGAAAAGGATTTTATTTTTCTTTAGTGTTTTTTTTTTTTTTTTTTTAGAAATAAAAAAAAGTGTGTGTGTTAACCCACTGAAATGGCCCTTAACATTAGTGAAGTGGTAGATTCAAATCGGATAGTAACTTTATTATCTGGCAGCGTACACCAATATTCTCTTACAATTTATACAAATCATTTTACAAATCAAAGTTTTTTTTTCGTGTCTTCTTTCGTGTGCAGGGTTTCCCCCAGTGTATCATAAGCCTGGCGGCCCGCCATGCTTTACTAGCCCCGCCGCCAGGCTAAGCGTTGCTTGTTTATGTTTTTAGGAAAGGGAAAAAAAAAATCGGGTTTTTTTTTGTTTGTCTTTAAAAGCCGGGCTGCAAGCGTCTCTTTTGCTCTGAGCATTTCACTAGCAGAGCGGATTTATTCCTAAATGATAGGTTTATAATAGATAGGTTTATAGTTTATGCATTTAAACCCGACAGCGCGCGGACCAATCACACCGCTGGCGCCTCTGCGCTTTGCCTCGCGCTGCCGCTGCTTTACCTCAGCGGGATCACGCGCGCCTCCTTTCACTCAAACTGGACTCAGGCTGACCTGTATGGATATTTATTTCAACCTACTGTGAGGAATTATGATCCTTTGGAGAACTCTGTGTAAGAGTTTAAAACCCGCCACGTTAGCTCTGGTTGTGCAGCTCTATGTGAACCGCAGGAATAAGTTGTAGCGAATTCAGAGGCGCGTTGTGGAGCGGTAAGAATGATTTATCTTTGTGAACGAACAATTATATGGGGCATTTACATCTCAACACGCTGCCCAGCGTGTGGCTCTGTGTCTGTCTTCCCTGTAAAGTTTGTCTGTGGTCCCGGTTGGCCCCAGAGTCTGTGGATAACGAGCAGCGCTAACCTGATCATGCAGGTTCAGCCCGGTGAGGAGCTTTGACGCTCTCCTCGGAGGCACGCATCACGCAGATTTTATAGTATTTTATTATTATTTTTCCAGTTACACGATGCATCAAACTATATCAAATGCGTTGTCTACTTAGAGATAATGCGCACAGAGGTCTGAGAAACTCCTCCCATAAGCTTGACCAACCAGAATAGTTTCTGTGATGCTTATTGAAAACTCAACAGACACGAAATGGAAGAAATACTAAAGCCACATTAGCAGCATTGAATTAAATCTCCCGTTTGTTGCGCATTTCTGCGTAGTGCAGCAGGGCCGGTCCAAGGCTCTATGAGGCCTGAAGCAGAATTTGATTTAGGGGCCCCTTTTATTGCTAAAAATATCAGCACCTCTAACAGCTTCTGTGTTAGAATTAGTGAAATATGGGAGAAGGGAGTAGTTTAATTGGCCAGCCTAAAAAGCAATAAGTTATAATCGCAGTTTACTAAATTGGATTTGTAAATTCAAAGATTAAACTCACAGCATCAGATTGTTGCTATGGTAACAAAACAATTAACTATGAATATTGTTCTTTGAAGTTTTACAAAGTAAACTTGCCAGCTCCTTAAAATCTTGTATTTAAATGTTAAAACAATTTAAAATAATTTAATTTATGTATGCCTAAACAAGTGAATCAAATTTAACAGCATTGATAATCTCAATAAACAAATGTTACATTTATGTATTTGTTGTCTGTTTTAAAATATTAGTGTTTATGGGGTCCCTGAAGCCCTTGGGGGCCTGATGGAGCTGCTGACTTAATTTGGATTAAACAGAAGTGCAAATTTGTTGTTTTTAGACTAGTTGTGGGTTTAAATAGCATTTCACTCGAGATCTTTTCCTGTAACATATAAATTACACAGTAATACTTTTGCATTTCCTGTCAACTTAACATCTTTTAATACAAAAACACGGTGGACCACCGGTGGACCGACTCGACGCCCCGACCACCGGGCTTAGCAAGTTTTCTGGGGGAAACCCTGGTGTGTATCAGTATTGTCCACCAGCCCAAGCAGCAACCTTTGTGATCATCGTCTGTGCTAGAATTATCACCAAACTTCAATAGGCATAATTTTTTCATGCAGTCTAAATGACAAAAACGGCTCAGGAGTTTGAGAATGTGACAGTTTTTTTGTGGTTGTAACTCGTATAGGTATTCATAAATCTGAATGGACTTGCCACTAAATGCTTGTGTTGTATCTCATGAAAATGTCGCCTTCCTGCAAAAGGTCAGAAAATCGTTACCTATTTGGTAAAACTATGTTAGCAGCAGGTCTTGCGTTGCTTGTGCTTTCTGAATAAAGATGTGTGTATCCTGACCTAAACACGTTTGTGCACTTACAAATAGCTTCATGAGTTGCCTGTGACTTTGATCAGTCCTTGGTCGTTGTAACTGAATGTTGCAGGTATATTTGCTGCTGTTTATCGAACAAATCCAAGGTTTATATGACTTATGGTCTCTGACTCCCATTTTCCATCCATATCTTCCATGTGACAGGAAGAGATCAACACACTGTCTCAGCTTACCGCCGCAGTACAATACTCTTTATTCCCGAGTTACTGACGTGCGAGCAGACGCAGCGCCATGCCTCCGACTGCTCTGATGTATGATGATTGCTCAGCTGTCCCTCCCTCTATGCGTTTAATTTGAATTTGTTCAGAATGCTTCAAGCCATCGAGCTTGAGCTGTCTCTTCAAATCCTAAACAGATTTGTGCACCCGCTTGGATCGCTGAGGCCCCGGTGTCAAATCCAAAATATATAACATATTAAAGGATCTGTTTATGCCTCATTGCTATTAGAAAAAATCCTTTTTACAATGTGCACGCTTAGCAGGCTTCACAGTTTCATGCGTGATCTGTGTGGTGGTGGAGGGTTATAGCACCCTAATGCAGCCCCACTTGCAGTATGACAGCTAAAAATGCTGTGAGGGGGATGGAGGCGAAGCTGAAAAGCCTCCTTCTGAATGGAGCGGATTTCTGCTGAGGGAGAGATGCAAGAAAAATTGCCTTTGCTGGGAGTAAATGCTGCGGGAGAGAGCACTTTGCCAACATATGAGAGAAAATATCTAAATCTGATTCACTTCTCTAATGGAATGGGAAGTTAATAACGTTGAGATATTCCCGGGCTTACTTTATGTAACAGTGTAACATACAATGCTCTCTGTGGATGCTATACACACATTCAGGAGAAGAGGATGTGTCTGCTTGTGTTTGGACTGCGGCGTGCATGCAAATGTCAGATGGATGAGTCGCATGGATGTTTCTGTTTACGCACATTTACAGCTTCCGCAGTCGATACTTTTTCTTTTAAAAGTCTATCAAGTGGCTGCAAATCACGCGAACGGTGTTGCACTCAGTAATGAGCCCATTTAGAAAACATCCCTGCATTAAGGCACTGTAAAAAGCAGCGTTAATGTGAGCCAGTTGGATGAAATACGAGGGAGACGTGAAATGAGAGCCAAGACGGCTGGTTGACTGAAGGGATTATCGTGCGCTAAAAAGCTGGAGTGCTGTTTTATAACACTTCAAGGGTGGATTATACAGTTTGGGGAAATTAAACATGGCTGCAGATGCTCGAATTCTTGTTGTGACAGACGCGAGCCGAACATTGGTTTGACTGACTTATTTTTTCGTGAGGATTCGATTTCCGGCCTCATTCATTTCTTTAGCGAGCTGCTAAATTTGGCCAGAACACAACTCTGTCATGTGGCTTTACAAGCTATCTGCTTCATATCAGATGAAAGCCCTCCCACTGCGAAAACACAAAATCTAAAAGTATTTTCTTTTTATTGGCCAGTTTCTAGCCAAAAAAACTACCCTTGAAAAAAGACTAAATTAACTTGCAAGTACTTTTTCAACAAGATATGAGCTTATTTGAAGCTAATAATTTGTTTATGTTGATTTTAAGAGAAGCTCTAGGCAGATTTTCCACATGTAGTTTGGGAAAAATGCCTTGTTATAAGTGAAATGATCTACTAGCGCGAATTGACTAGACCTTTGTTGAATTAGGTCAATCAGTTTTAAAGGGGTGAATATTTATGCAGTCATTTATGAAATTATTAGATGTTAAATATTTTTGTTTGATGGTCGTTATTTTGTAGAAATATTTTTGTTTTTTTTGTTTTTTCGGTTTTCAGTGTATTTGTAATTTTTATTTTCTTTCTCAAAAAAGCCAAATCTTTGGCAAAAGTAACAATGAGGGTAAAACATCCAAAGGGGTTGAACACTTTTTTAGAGACACTGTCGCTCTAATTTAATTTTCTTGTTGGATCTCCCAACATGAGTATATAAACTCTTTGCTCTCCCTTCGGATTCGCCGACGTTCGTCGGCCGCCTCTTATTGCTGCAATTTCACAGCCTAACATCATACATTTCCAAGAAAAGCTCCTCGATGCGTGTCGGCGCTGAACCATGTTAGTAACCGTCCCCTTGATTAGTTTTGGTGAGTTCAGAGGAGGCGAAACACTCTGAGCTCGGAAACAGCCATCCCTCTCTCTCTCTCTCTCTTACCCTCTCTCCCTCTCTCTCTCTCTCTCTCTCTCTTTCTCTCTCTGTGTCTCTCTCTCTCTCTCTCTCTCTCTCTCTCTCTCTCTCTGCCAGTGGTAGCCATCAACGCATTTGGCAACTGCTTTTTCAATTACCAGTAATCAAAGGCGCGATTATCATGACAGCATCAGATGTGCTTTGATGGTGGCCAGCAATCTTCCTCTTAATCACACCATCACAGCCATTAATCTACTGTCGGCCCGCAATCTTCCGTCTGAGAGGCAGAAAGCTCGACTGGGAAACGAAGGAAGGAGGGGAGAAAAAAAAAATCAAAGAGGCAACAGATCGGAGGAGGTGTTTTTGATGGTTCAGGAGGCAGACACCTTTTACAGAAGCATCTGAGTGAGTGGGTGTTTTTCTTTTCCACGCAAAATGTTCTTAAAGCAAAAAAAAAGAAAAAGCTCAAAAGCATCTGATGGAGAAGAAGGGATGACATTGTTAAATACACACAGACTACGTGGGAATAGCTGCAATCTGTTTCCCGCGATCCTCTTGCCACAGGTCCCCTCCGCCACATCCAGTCATTTATTAGTCATAAGTAACTTCGGTCTTGTTTTGCAGGCAGAAATCACGCAGCACCTGCTCGCACCTCCTAGTTCCCTTACAACCAACAGGCAATTTGTGTGAGTTTATTTTTAGAGACCTCTCTGAGAGATTGCAAGTGATTTCAGTATCTCCCTCTGATTTCCCTCAACTTCACGCGTCGCGTTAGCATGCACGATGTGCTCAGCACACACCTCCAGTTACATCCGCCACCGCCTTAGTGCTTCTGGAGCATTCATTAATAATCTCCCTACCAACCCCACCAATTTGAAACCTCTTTGATGAAATTAATGACTCATTTTTTTTATCATTTCTTTTTAGACCTAATCTGCTCAGCCAGAATGCATCACATGTAGTTGTCTTTTTCCATGTCTCATTCATTTGAAGTTCTGACCATGTCTGTCAAAGTTTAATTAAAGGCACATCAGAAATTATGAAATGACAAACGACAGCCGGATGACATCTTTTGCTTGTTTTCCAAATGTGCAATGCTTTTTGGAGCAAACCAAGCATTTGTGTCTGCGCTCAGATTTAGTTTTGATGTCAAGTATCGACAGTGGAGTGTGCAGCTGCTGGAACCTAATTCCAAAAACACCTGAGAGATCTATTCGAGCGTCTGTGTGAAAATATACAGGTGGATCTAAACTATTTAGAAATACAGCCAAAAAGTTGACGTGAAAAAGAGAAACTTGCATATGTATATTACCAGTTTTTATTGTGATGTTAGTTTTTTTTTTTTATCTATAAGTAGCATTTGGGTTTTTTCAGTACATAAATGTAATGGCCTTGACGATCGTTGGGAAGACGCTCTGACACCGTCCACGACGACAGGAAACCACACAAGGCTATTGCTAAAGAAGCTGGGTGTTTAAAGAGCGCATATCAGTGGAAAGTGGAGTGGAAGGAAAACATGTGGTAGTGAAATAGTACAGAAGCAAGAGGGAAAATTGCAACCTTCAGAAAGATTGTGAAGACGAGGGCTATTTAAGAGTTTAGCTTCAGATTTACAAGGCGCTGAGTGTGACGAGTGAGAGCATTTCAAGAGACATAACAGATGCATAACGAGAACATCGGCCACAACTGCTGTGTTCCTTATGCCAAGATGCATTGATGAAGTCATTCATGGAAAGTACTGTGCAACTGCTGAATTAGATTTAATTTACTTACATTTTTTGTGAGGTGAAATAATTTTTATGTTTGGTTTTATGCAATGGTAAAAAATTCTGAGAAATAGAATTTTTGGGATTGCATCAATGAAATAAATCACTTTTTGTCTAATCCACTTACAGTAAAATCCATGTTACAATATTGCAAAGTTAATTTGTTGATTTAAATCAGTTCACTTGGTGAAACACATTCTGTAGATTTATATTCATATATTCAAGCCTTTATTTATGTCATTAAGATGATTTTATTTTTTTGCCTACCCATAGCAAAATTTTGAATATTACACCAGATCAATAAAAAAAGTATTTGTTTAAAGGAGCTTTATGAACATTATGTTTACTGCCTGATTAAAGATTTCAAAAAGTACCTTTAATCTAACAAGCAACTCTTGGAACACAATCTAATTGATTGAACATGATATTTTTTATCTTTATTGAGTTTCTGAAATAACTTTTTATGCTATTGTTTCCTGAGATTGACCTATTAAACATATTTATGTTGGACAGACATAAAAGGAGACACAAAAATGATATTCCAGCCTAAAATGTTGTTTCTCAGAAGCCAGCGATCTTAAAGCACAAAAAAAGCAAAGTTGGCCTTTTCCTCTTTCTGTCCTTCGTCTCATCCCTTCCCCCTTCGCATACCTAAAGCCATGCCACGTCTACCACACATAACCAGCCAACCTGCACTTGTCACAGACAAAATGGATCTCTTTCTTTTTATACGAGGCCCCTGTGAGTCCTGCCAGAGTCCTCGCCGCCACCTCATTTCTCTCTGCCCCGCTCCATCCTCCTCTCCACTCAACCACTTCGCTCCTGCTGCTGAGAGACGTTGTGTTTCTGCTCTAATGAAGACCTTGGGAGGGAAGGCCATTTCACACTTGATTCCCTCAATCACCCTTGATATGTTTCAGGGTTAGGAAATGGGACAGGGGCTGGTGCTGTTTGGTGTTTGGCTTCATCTCCTGTTGTGGTCGAAGTGAAAGTGCAGAGTTGGACTAAAGTGGCTTAATGACGGAGAACCTTTTCATGATGAAAAGGGAAAGGATAAAGATTAACGTCCGTAAATAATCAAGTTTCATAACTTACCTGAGGCAGGTAGTAGAAGACTAAAGCCGTTCGTTTGTGCTTTTGTTTGTCGCCATTATTGCTGTGCCTCAAGATTATTCTGAAGTGTTTACGGTTTCAACCATTCTTCTCTTTCCCTTTTATAGGAAGTCGAACTTTGTCGTCTCAGCTGTCATGAGAAACTAGGCCTCACTCTGTGCTATCGAACGGACGAAGAGGAGGATGTGGCCATCTATGTCAGTGAGGTTAGTACATGATTTACAGACATTTAAAGGCGATCATTAATTATTATTTAATAGCTCCATTTGAATTACTGTGAAACAGCTGAAAACATTGTGCATGAATTAGATCAATAAATGTCAGAGACGCAAAAAGGCTTTGGTAAATATACCAGAGGAGCGAAACCCCAGCTGGTGGATAACAAAACAATCGCCTGAGACTGCGAAACCAGAAAAACAAATACTTGCCCTGCCTGGATTGATTACAAGAAAACCTGCAACTCAGCGCCACACATGTGGATCCTGGAATGAATGAATGAATGAAACTGTTCAAGGTTAATAACACTCTGAGAGCTTTTGTTGTTCCACAGCCTCGTGGAGGCTGTGGAAACCATCCTCGATGCCAACTTCAAGCCCGTTGCGCAACTCTCAATCAAACGTGACATGTACCAAAGAGCTGCTCTGTGCCCCTCTGCTGTTCTGCATGAACCCGAATGAACCCCCATCCTCCAACTAATCAGCAAGACCAGCTACGGATACCAACTCAGAAATGGGGTCACCGTCACTCGCCTCCACTACATGGACAACTTCAAGGTGATCTACAGCAGGGACATTGAAATTTCATTCGGATTGGACAAATGTAGCTGGATGTTCTCAAAGTGATGGTAACATCCATATTAAAATGCCAAACTCACCATCTTATGGTGGATTCCACCCAAAATCTACTTAATCACAGTCTTTACATTAAAGGAAGAGGAGGACCAGTGAGCATCAAACTAACTGGTCCAAGAAAAAACTTCCACGCTCAAAGAATAAGTCAGGGAGATGTGAATGTCTCTGACAATGAAAACTGTAAAAGAAGAAATTGGAGTTATCTTTACAGGTAGAAAAACCCTCCATAGTACAGGTGTCAAACTCCAGTCCATGAAGGCCGGTGTCCTGAAACCTGGAAATGTATGATCTCTGTCAACACAGCAGAAGCACATAATCATTAGCGAGTGCACAAGGAGTTATAATTGAGTCCTTTGATTCAAGGGTGTTGTATTTGGGAAGCACCCAAAAGGCTGCAGGACACCAGCCCTCAAAAACTGGAGTTTGGCACTTTTTTGAGGCCTGGCTCTGAAGGAAGCACCACAGAGAAATGGCTGAAGGGTCTGAAATGACCTGAACATGTCTGAACGACAGCACAGAAACACTAATCCTATCAGAAATTGAGGTATCAAGATATCTGGTGCAGGCTGTGTAAAGAGATCCCAGATACAATTTAGCATCTCACAGCAGGATGTTGGGAAAGCAATGCATGTGGAATATGAACTGGAGACCTTCTGAGTCAAAGTGGGATTCACCTCCCAAGGTGGTAGAAAATAATAGAGCTGAGCAACCGGATCCATCCATCCATTGTAACACCTGCAGAGTTGTGAAGGATTAGTGCCTATCTTCAGGGGTAAACAGGTGAGAAGTGAGGTCATACTATAGATGCGTCGTCTTCCCCAAAGTAGGTTTTCTTCACATGAAAACATGATGGACACATAAACCCTCCGTCTCCCTTTTGCTGCTTTTCTCCCAAATGCTAAAGTTTTGATTGCTAGCCGTTTGGAAAATGAAAATATTAAACCTCTCGGGGCAAAAGCTCTATGCATATTCCGGGAATATCTCATTTCTTTGAAGTTTCTCGTTTACATATTAAACTCTGTTGTAGAAACCAACAATCATCTATCCAGATCAGAGGAGCCCGGCGCAATGTTGTGCTTCTCAGCCTGAATCAGATGTGACATTTCATATTCATCCACCAATTTACGATTTACTTTAGTATTCATGTGAGCAAAGCGGGTCTCTTTATTGCTTGCGGTATTTCAAAATTGAACTCTCATCAGACACAAATTACATTACCAAACAGATGATCTAACTTGCGTGATTCTGCTGCCAGCTGCCAAGATGAGATGACCACCAAGCAAAGAAAGGCATAAAAAAAAACCCATAAAAAATAAACCAACGGTGCTTTTTTGTAGTTGAGTGTGTTATTCAGCGAACCTCAGAGAAGCCGAGAACAGGACGGCTCTGACGCAAAAAGAAAAAAAAGACTTGTTCTCTGTTTTTGTACAACTTTTTTTTTTCAAACACTGTTCACGATTCTCCTCAACTTTCTCCCCGGCTTCATTTGAAGATTTCTCCAACCATGCAAGGTGTTGGCTTTGAGAGCTGAGCTGAATATAAATCTCAACCCGCTTTGGTTTTTGACAGCAATATATGTGTTTATTTTGTAAAAAAAAAAAAAAGTTAAGGACAGTGCTGCATTCAGATGAGCTGACTGAACGTGTACAGGATGGTGGAGGATATTACACAGTCTGATCTTTTATTAGCAAAAGGAACCAGTGATAAAAAGGTTTTTCCTTAATAACAGAACTTACAACTTTTTTTATTGTATTTCTTTTTTTCAGAGATTACTCTGAACTCCCATCTTCTAGTTACAGTGCCTTGCTTACATATTCATAACCTTTGCACCTTTCTTTTTTTATGACAACCAGAACATGTAATTTATTATTACAAAAGTTCCCAGGTATTGAATATACTTTTCATTTCTGCATTAAATCTCGTTTATCGATCTAATGTGATATTCTTATTTCAAATGTTTTCATCAAATGTAATCAGAAAATCACCATATTTAACAGAAACAAAGGCTTGGAAACGACGGTCTCATCTATGTACTGTGTTTCACTTAATGAATTAAGTTACTGAAATAAATTAACCTTTCAATTATTATCATTTTTTTAAATATACCCAGACCATTTCAGTAAGGTTCTGGATAGCGTCACCCTGCTGGAAGGTGAACATCTTCCAATCAACTCTGACCAGCTTCCCAACATCATGTGGTCAGCAGTGTGAATTTTAGCTACAGCTTTTGACTTTTTATGTTTTTAAAGCCGAAAGTAAAATTTTTGGTCTCACTTGACCGTAGCAGCTTCTTCTGCGTATTTGTTGTGTAGCCCATGTGGTAAGCTAAAGGGGCTTTTGGTAGCTTTCTTTCTTGCAGCAATGGTTTTCTTCTTGTCGCTCTTCCATACAGGTCATGTTTATGGAGTAGCTGACAGCTCTGCTCACTAATGTTCTGTAAGAAACCTAAAGGGTCTTGACCGAACAGCTGAATTTAAACTGGGATTAAAGTGTTGATGCTACTAGTTAGTCTTATCAATAGCGCCACCTTCCTCTGCTAGCCACCGACATCCCCCCCAAAACGTCCAATAATATCTGAAGAAGCCAGTCATACGAAAACCGTTGCAAGGCGCCGCACCTCCTTTCTGTTCCAGTCTTTCAGCGATTCCTTTCTGAGAACATTGCTTCTTTAACGAGCGTTCCTCCGTGTGGGAGGGAACTATCATGAAGATGGAGTATCTTACTTCCACAGCCCACCTCAGAGTTGCAGTCTGATTGGAGGAAGTGGAAACAAATTGCCTCAAATAGCTGTTTATAGGGCGAGAGAAGAGTTTCCTGCCCCTTGTTGGCAACCATTATTTCCGAGAAGAGCAAGCGGTGAGCCTAAACACCAGAGACGCCCTTTGAAGATGCTTCTAGGGAGAGGAAAAAAAAAAAAAAAAGAACGAAACAGTCACTGCTGACAACTCCAGTGGTAAATATTGTTTTCAATAGATTTCAAAAAAAGATCGTAAATCTGATCCAAGACGTTAGGTCTGACGCCTCCCCTAAACACTACGAAACAAATCTACAGACTAGAATGTTACAAAAAAATATCCTGTTTGTTTCTCCAGAACATTCTGTCTAAACTTTTTTTTTTTTTTTTTTTTGATGTGCAGGTCAGTCCCAACAGCATTGCCGCCAGAGACGGGCGGATCCGAGAAGGGGATCGAATCTTACAGGTGCAGCATTCGGCTCTGGTCGCCAACCTGCTCCACACCAGTCCATCTTTGGCTTAACAAAAAAAAACGATTCTTGTGTTGTCTTGTTTTACTGAACCGGCCTCTTCCAGCAAGAGAGCACATTTATTTTTAATGGCAGCACATTATAGTGGGAACTTGCCCCCGCTGTGACTTTTAAGGGGGAAGAAATGCCCCCCTGGCTGTTTTAGTTACCGACTCAGCAGCAACAGGGGCTTTTTTTTTTTTTTTTTTTTTTGTAAGGGTTCTGCTTCAGGACGGCGCTGTGTTGCAGCTCGTTGCCTCCTGTGTGATGGCTCAGAGGCTGTGACTGCCATTAGCCTCCAACTTCATCTTCAGTGCTGAGAGCAGAGAGCATCACCAGCAGCATTTGTCAGAAAAGCTGCTCTCTGCAACCATTACAGCAGGAAGGGACTGATTGCGTCCTGTTTTTATTGTTAGGGGTTCGTTAAGGATTTTACTTTTCTCGCTTCTGTCATAAGAGGAACTCAAAACAAAAAAATAGAACCTATTTGGTGTTCTGATAATTGCATGTTTGTGTTTTTGAACAGATACGGTAACATTGTGCTTTAATTACTGTTATCCCTCTGATTCTCGCATCTGACTACGCAGATATTCGTCTGCCTTAATTAATGCGCCCAGGCTCTCCGACTGCCCACATAACTTGCTAAACACAACATTTAGTTAATGGCAGCACTTTAAATCTATTCAGACTTTGTGCTCCGCTGCGTCTTCAGGGTGACTTGCGGTTCAGTTCTGTTGATGCGTTCAGTGTTGTCACGAAATGACTTCGCTTTCAACCTCTGTGTGTTCAGTGGAAATAATTTGAAGGGGGCCACAAAATATACCTCTGCTTTTCCCACTACGATGCAAACTCTCTTTAAAATTGTTTAAATAATTCAGGCTACACCAGATTAATCAATAGCAAAAATATACGAGCCGTATATTCTGGTGGAATGTAAAGTTTTAAAGTGGTGGTGAAGTAACACAGCAAGGATCTGAATAATTGATGAACAGGAACTTTCCAACGTCAAATTCAAACACACCATTAAGATTAATGCATTTGAATCCTTTTATTGGATCAGGTGTAAAAAAATTATGGAAACAACACACAACAATATACAGCTCTTGGAAAAACCACTGAACTGAACTCCACTGAAAACCTCATGGTTATTCCACCAAATATTGATTTCTGAACTCTTGCTAATGTTAAAACATTAGTATTGTTGTTTCTAAATGAATATGAACTTGTTCTCTTTGCATTATTTGAGATCTAAAAGCACTGCATGTTTTCTTTATTTTGACCATTTCTGTGAATAAATGCTAAATATTTGTTTGGAATTTCGGACACATGTTGTCAGTAGTTTATAGAATAAAAGAACAAAGTTCATTTTACTCAAACATTCACCTATAAGAGTACAATCTGAGAAACTGGTCATCTTAAGTGGTCTCTTAATTTTTTCCAGAGCTGTATATTAGTACTGTTCTTGTATTCCACTTCAGATATTTGGAAGTGACATTCAGATATTTGGAAGTGACATTATGTGATATTATAAGCAATTTGTTTTTAAGGGCATCTCTGAAATGACTCGTACATCCGTTGTTTTCAACAGACCCAAGTCACTTTCTGGTTGACGATGCTTTCATCCAGAACCACTGGTAAAATAATCGGTAATTTTACTATCCTTACAATCTGCTTTCATAATACTTTGATCATTAAACTTAACAAAACTAGCATTGAAAGCAATTCTCCAAATATTTTACGCATATTGTTTCATAATGTGTACAACTCTGCTCCACACAAAAGCTGTGCAAGGGTAAAATGCCTGGTTTGATAAAGCATACACACATGGCTGGATTAACACAAAACAATAGACCTTCGTTAAAAAAATCTTGACAACACAAACTACAAAACGGTTTACAGTCTGTTTTGACTTGCATAAAATCTCACAGCAGCACATCAGTAACAGGTATCAGGAGCTGAACTTAAGCTTGGACTCTGATGGCTATTATTTAAAAATGACTCGATCAGTGGTAGGGTCTACGGAGTAAATGGCACAACAGAACACATTTTTAACCAGTATTTAGTCGAGCACCACCAGCAGTGAAAAATGACATATATTCTTTTATGCAAATGCACCTCAGTGTTTTGGAAAACCTCGATGACAAATGGACAGAGGACCGAATTGCACAAGGTATGCGAGAGCTGGATGCATAACCATTACTGAGGCAATTGCCCAGTTGAGTCTAGTATGAGTTGTGCTGCTGATTGTAGCCAGGATGAGGCATGTGCACGTGTTTGTGAACGGACCAGTACTCCTGCCCCATTATCGGCTGCTGACAGGACCATTATTCTCAGGGCAAGAAAAGAAAAAAAAAAAAAAGGAATCCACATGTCAGTGGTCGGCTAATTGTATGGCTGGATTCGTGTGCGCTGCGGAAACTCTGGTGAACGCTACGACTCTGCCATCTAATTCATGGTAACAGCTTGCTTCCTGGTTTGCATTTTCGAGAAACAGCCAGCATTTACTCTCTCCTCAAGAAGATAACGTCCTTTTTTGGGCGGTTCATTTTTATTTTTATTGGTTTGTGTGTTTGTGGATGTGCATTCTTGCTCGTCTGTTAACCTTGCTCTTGTGGTAATTTTTTTTTTTTTTTTTTTGTAATTTCCATCTGCAGATAAACGGCAATGATGTGCAAGACAGAGAAGAAGCAATGGCTGCTCTCTCCAGTGATGACTTCAGGAACATCGTACTACTGGTCGCCCGACCTGAGATGCAGGTTAGACTCACTACGCTTTTATACCCAAGTGACAGCTGACTTAAAGGCAAACGTTTTATGAAATACAACTTGGACGGTTTTCCATTAGCATTATTTGCTCAGAGCAAGCTTTACCATTCCCGGATGGCCAAACAGCCCCCCCTTCCCACCAAGCACACAACTTCTCCTGGTGGAAGCCACCGCTGGGACACCTCATCATGTTTTATTTTTATGTAGCGCCACTGTAATTGACTTCCAATGGTAAGCCATAAAAGCTAATGGCATGCTAATGTGGAGTGAGTTCAGGCCCAAGGCCAGGGACGAGTAAGTAGAAGGACTCTGCCGCAGTGCAGATGAGCAGGAAAAGCACTAGTAGGCTCTTTGTAATTAAGTGGCTCCTCCAGTAGTAAACGTGGAGTAATCAGATACGGATACCGTTCGGCTCGGATCAAACAGCCTGATGGATGACGCAAAGGTAAAAGGTCAAAAACGGTGGTTTTTACGCCTGTCAGACTGGATTGGTGCAGTTGAAAGATCAGCAGTTTTTTTTTTTTTGTTGGAAACAGAAGCTAAATCTCAAACACAGCTGCGGTTTCCGGTTTTAAACCCACGCAGGGGCATTTTTCAGGAAATCCCATTTGTGCACCCATTTGGAAAATCCAGCTATTTGTTTTAAGGCACTGTATTGTCACAGGCTTTGGGCCGTGAAAAATCATGCTTTTCCCTTTTTTTTTCTTTTTTCCTCTGATTCCCATCATCCACCTCCCCACCGATGTTTCTCCACTATGTGTTTTCCTTATGCTTTCACCCCCAGCTGGAAGAGGCTTGGCTGGATGATGAGCATAGCGAGTTCCTGGAGCAGCTGAAGATGGAAATGTTGGAGGAGCAGCAGAGAGAGGAGATGGAATTAGCTGCCTTACAAGAAGAACAGGAAAAGCAGCAGGTCGGAGGAAACGTGTGTTGGTCCAGCAGTTTTTTTTGGCTTTTTTCAAAATTTCCTGAAATTAATTTGATACACAAGGGGCTTTTACTCAGTTCAATGGAATAAACCACCTCACGAAGAAGAAGAAACTGATGTAAAGTTAGTTTAAAATGACAATGAAGTCTACCTTGACTCTTCTTTTTTTTTTTTTTTTGCAAGGATGATTGAAAACAGGCTTTGTCCTTTGAATAAAAAAAGAAAAAGCTAATTTAAATGAATATTTATGAATTGGGACTACTGAACCATTTAAATTCCAAACATTAATAATCATAATCTAAAATTCTCTTTTTGTGGGACGAGAGCATTCGTTGAAAATCCGTACAAATGAAACTTCAAAGACGTGGCAGAAACGAGACGATCCCCAAAGCATGAGCTGTAAAATGGTATATCTCTCTCTCTCACTCTCTTTCGCACACACACAAAAAAAACCTGTGTCCGGTGGGAAGGTGTAGAATAAATTTAGACTGACTACAAGAGTGAAGAGAGCGATGCAGGTTTATGCTGCCTGCACGATTATCCCCCTCCTTTCATAAATCTTTGAAAACAAACATCCTCCATGTTTTAAAACGTAAATACTTTTTATATATAAAACAGTAAAAATGATATTTGTCATGTCTTAGTAGATTCATTTTTGTTAAATTACATATAGATAAACTGATGGTAGCTAGAAGAAAACTGGAATAAAGAAAAGAATGGTAAAATCATTCATAATTAATATGGAATATATTGAACAGATTCCTCCATCAGCAGATTAACTGGTGGCTTCTGATCTCACCAGAACATATTAAGATATCTCGTTTCAGATGGACCGAACCAGTGCATATGAACTATGGGTTCATTTTTGAGCTACGAAAAATTTGATCTGTAACGGTAAAATGGTGCAAAATCCGATGTCTGTCTCATCAGGTTGAGTTAGTGAAGGTTATGATCTGCTAATGGGCTGGATCAAGACTGGGAAGGCTGGGAATGGACTACAGATGATCAGAGCCATTTCTGTATCATCTACTTCCTGAATACAACTAACTAGGGAAAACAGTGAAGAAATATGAACATTAACATGACAGCAAAAGCATCTTTCAGGCAATATCCTTGTAAAACACCCCACAAGAATATTTTCATTTAGAGTTGAGCTAGAGTTAGCAGGCTTCCTCTTGATTTTGATTTGACTGCTCTGTGATTTTTTTTTTTCTTACAACGTGCATGTTTTCTGGTGCAGAAAAATGTTTTTGTTCTGAATGTCATAAAATTTAAGTAATAGTGTTTCAGCTGTTCTGAGTGCAGCTTTCTCCTGCACTGAGAGCTGTGTGTAGTGTGCAGAGTAGGTAACATGCACAGAAACAGATTTTTGTACCCTTTGTCTCACTGCACACTTTTAAAAGGGTAAAAAAAAAAAAAAAAAGTCCATATTATATGAGAGAAACCCAGATTTGATCCACATAATGGTGTGCATGAACAACAATGCAGCTTTTAAAGCTAACCAATTCATTTTTCTATGACCTGAAAGTCATAATTTTTATGCTCCGGTATGTAACGTAATCAGAGACGGTGCAAAAGTAACCGATATCTAGACCTAAGATTGTATTTACTAAAGGTATTTTTTCTTTATCCTTTTTCAGAGATCCGAAGATGACAAGCCTTCCTGTTCAACATTTTCCTACTCAAGAGACAGCCTGCCAAGTCTGAAAGAGAGAAAGGAAAACTCAGACCACAACGTCTTAGCCCAAATCCAGAGACGCCTGTCCCGGTGCCTACGGGACAGTCAGGACTCCCATTGCACCAGCGGCAGCAAGCAACTGGAGGACAAAGACGACGAGGACAACGATGAGTCAGAGGGAGATCGTTTCCAGCAACTTTTGGAGCTAAAATGTCAGATACGCAACAGCGGCGAGTACGACCTTTTCTACAGCCGCCGCAGTACTATTGAGTGCAGCATGGCGGAGCAGAGCGATGTGCAACACGAGCTGCGTATGCTAAACGAGGAGCTACGCAGTATTGAACTTGAGTGCCAGAACATTATGCAGGCCCATAAGCTGCGCAAGAGTCAGCAATCTCCCTTAATGGGACGTTCTGCACCCTCCATTAAAAGTCAAAGCCCCAAACACGGGGAGTCTGTTAAGGGTAAGCTGGGTGACATTAATGAGAGGATGGAAAAGTCCGACAAGGACAGCTCCAGTGCCTACAACACTGCCGAGAGCTCTCGCAGCACGCCCTTGGCCATGGACCGCTCCCCAGAGCACTCTCTCCAGAGAATGGTCAGCCTCACCAACCAGAGGAACCTCTATGGCGGCTTTGCTACCGGCCAGTCACCAAGCCCGAGCCCCTTACCGCCTTGCAGAACCCCCGTTGTGGGCAAAAGCAGCAGCCCCGACCACAGTAACCCTTCAGAGTCAGATCAGACACCTCAGGCTGAGGAGGAGGGTAAAAGAAAGTTAAAACAGTGCACTTCCCGGATTCCTTACTTCTCCCCTTCCCACAGTTCCCAGCAGAGGCAGGCCAACATTCCCGCCCATGCCCGCCACTACCAGAGCTACATGCAGCTGATCCAGCAGCGTTCCGCCGTTGAGTACGCCCAGAGCCAGCTCAGCCTGCTTAGTGTCTGCAAAGAGCCTCAGAGGCCCATTAACGAACCCAAGATGGAGTGGAAAGTCAAGATCCGCAGCGACGGCACCCGCTACATCACCAAGAGGCCCGTGAGAGACAAGATCCTGAGGGAGCGGGCCTTGAAGATTAAAGAGGAGCGCAGCGGGGGGATGACGACGGACGACGATGCAATGAGTGAGATGAAGATGGGGAGGTACTGGAGTAAAGAGGAAAGGAAGCAGCACCTGGTCAGGGCAAAAGAACAGAGGAGAAGAAGAGAATTCATGCAGCGCAGTCGCCTGGAAAGCTTGAGGGAGAACCCTCAGAGCAGCAGCGAAGGTCGAAAGGAAGTCAGTATTATAGAGCTCAGCCACAAGAAGATGCTGAAGAAACGCAATAAGAAGATTTTGGACAATTGGATGACCATCCAGGAGCTGATGACACACGGCACTAAGGCCCCCGAGGGAGCAAAGGTGCACAATGCCTTCCTCTCAGTCACTACTGTATAGGACAGAGACGGCCTTCATTCTACCCCATGTGGTAAAACATACTTGCCTCGTTCAATGCGGCATTTTTAAGTGGACGGTCGGAGGAACACTTTTCACTCTTTGTATCCCAAAAAGCATTTTTAAAGAGTTTATTTGTGGCGTCATGACATTTTTGTGATGTTTTTTCAAAACAAGTTTCTCACATGACCTGGGAAACATGGCGGCATTTTCTAAGAAACTCTTGACAATTATTTTAATACTTCACTCTGAACATGTCTATCTTTTCGATTCTATTTTCATATTTATGTTGAACTATATATCTCACGGTGGTTGTTTGGCAGAAGGTAATTTTTCCTTTACCCGTGTTTTCAATGCTGTCTTGCAGTCCACAGATTTTATATGCCTGAGTTCTGGAGCTGAAGCCGATCATATTCCTCTGTGCTGCTGGCAGGTTTGCTGAAAAGATGTTTCTCTCCCAAGTACAAAACAGCAGTCGGTCAAAAGTTTAACTGAGCTACATTAACAGTTTAATTACTAAAGTGCTTTTAAATTATGTTAGCAAATTAAATTAAGTTGGCAAGTAATAACACTTAAGTAAAGAGATTCTTAAAAATGGTCTTCTGATGCTTTAGTATTTTTTTTTTATTTTGCCTGTTAAATTCCAACTACAATTTACATTGTTTCTATAAGAAATTATTAATATATGTATAGCTACTAATGTTTTTCATATGCACAGTGCTCTCCACAATTATCAGCACCCCTGGTAAAGCTATACTGAATAATAGATGTTTATAATAAATTTGGGTCTAGAGGTTTCAATGACCTCAAGCTAACAATCTTTACCATAGTTCTGTAACTGTGACTTATTCTAAAAATGTTTTACTTTGATAATCAAGGATCTTCATCAAGTTCTGTTTGTCACAATTTAAGTTTTAAACTTTTGTTCTAAAGCTGCTGTAGGTAAGCTAAGGCTAGAAGCCATTTTTTATTTCCTGGTTTCTAAAAATCCACACCCCCCCTGCCTTTTATGAATGGACATGCTCTCTTATCCTCCCTATTTTGAGGAGTGATTAATGGAAACTGACCACATGTTATGGATGAACTTTTTGGAAGCTCTGATGAATTAAAAAAACAAACAAAAAAAAAAAAGTTTAAATTAAAAGAACGAGTCAGTTATTTTACAGGAGTTCAGATGGTGCCAATCATTTCTCAACATAGGATAGGTTTTTGCTACGGAATGATTATACTTAAATCTAATATTTGGGGTTTGTGTGCGTGTATCAGGTTTTTATATCCTTATGGGAACCTATTTCTGTCTACAATGTGAGGTTATGGGGACCGTTGCTCCTTGTGGGAACATTTCCTTGGTCCCCATGAGGGAAATTGTTGTTTTTGGGTTAGTGGTTTGGTCTGTGATGGTTAGGATTATGGTAAAGGTTAGGCTGTAGAAATTAATGGAAGACAATGTGAAGTCCCCACAAGTGATGAAAACGCGACTGTGTGTGTGTGTTGTATATAATTTTTCTGCAATCTTAATAAATTCGGGTTAAAGATTTAGGTAAGTCTTTATGTGGGGTGCCAGTAACTGTGAAAAGCAACAAATCTTTTCAAACGAACTAGATTTGCACTCAGCTTTAATCTCCTAAAAAAAACGAAAGAAACATGACAAAATTTCAATTTAATCAACCATCATTTTTGCAACATTAGGAATGATCTTTGATCATTTGGGATCTAATGTTTACAAAAAGAATGTTATTCCTTATTTTACAGCCAAACTCTGTAATTTGTTTATTTTGGTGTACCCCCTTAACAAAAGGCCATCACATCCCAAAGGACGACGTACAAAAATACTAGGCAGACTCTTCCACTTATTCAGACATTTTGGAGAAAACCAAAGCAGCCTGAGAAAATATCCAGCTAAGCACTTCCAAACTTTTGACTTCGCTTTTTAGGTTTGCAGTAGGCGTAATAATAAAACAAAAAACAAAAAAAAAAAAACACAAATATGTTCTAAAATTTGACTTCTTGTTTTCCTTTTCAAGGCTTTTACAAAACAATAAGAATAAAAATCAAAGCTTCAAAGCCGCTATTTCCAGTTTCATACTAATTCAGCTCATTGAAATTCCTCAGAGCTCTAGTTTACATACCTCAACTGAGAGTGCATCAGAAAGCACTGAGGTGATTGAAACTCTGTTTCACAAAAGCATACAGCAGTTACAAAGAGATGAAACACTCTTCATCATGCATATTACATATCAATCTGTAGGGATTGTTTAGTCTCTGGATTCATCTTCTTTTTTTTTTTGTTTACTTTGCCAAACAGATGGGTTCTTGGAAAAATATCCCAGCTCCTTCAGGAAAAAAACAAACATCAGCTTTGATCAGGAAAGCACATCAAACACCACCTGAGCAGGACAGCAGAGGAGTTTTCAAAACGGCATCAAGTCGTTCTTCGGACTAGATTCGGTTTTCAGTGCGGTTTCTTGTTTATCTTTTAGAGGCTCATTAAAATTCTGAAACTGTGATCAAATAGTCGTTAGAGTACATTTGTTATTTTTTTAATCTTTGAAATTTCAAAATGAAACTGACATTTTTACCTTTAAAAAAATAATCTGTTTGTAAGCAGTCATATTCTGGTTTATTTTTGTTTTATATAAATATATAAATACATATTCAAGAACAGATGAACACGACTGTTCCTTTTACATGCTGGGATTTTTTATACATCAATTTAAATCTCTTTTACTCATAGCCTTAAAAACTCTAACCTCAATGATGTATTGGTGGGTTGATCTTATTTTCCAAGCAAACAAGAATTGTTTAATCTGAGAATTTTTTTTTTTTTCTGCCTTATTTACAATATATCATGTACATTTGGAGTATTTGGTTACTGGATATGTTGAAAGACTTTCTAAAGGTGTTTCTGAATTATGTTTGCAGTTAGGTTTAAGGGGCACATATCATTTTTATCTTTTTTCCAACTTTAAATTTTCAAACGTACTCAGGTTAATAGCTCATGAAATATATACAGTAAATGGTTTCTAGGTCCAAACTGAGAAAGAAGGAAAATAGAAAAATAGTGAAAGAGACACCAAACATAAGGCTGCCAGGAACGGAGCCAAAATTTGCTAAAGAGTGATGATGTTATGTCTGGAACACTGAATTGGGCATTAATGGATGAAAATAGAACTAGTGGTAGGATAACCCCCAGGTGTAATTAAAATTTGTAAGGTGAAAATTTGTTGGTTAGGAAGAGATGGTCGGAAGGGATTTTGCCTTACCGCTGGTATTTTGGAGACGTCACAAACTGGCACCCTACCAAAGGATTTTAAAGGTTTATTTGCCAAGTCTAGTCTGCCTGTAATTGGCCACAGTGGTGAATTACCCCCTTTAACAAAAACTAAATTAAAAAACAAAGATTTTGGCAGCCTAGCAATCCTGACAAACAATGAAATGTCTGGTATGGTTTTGACCAACATTGTTGTTCTGATCCGTATGAGCATCAGCACTGTGACCATGCAGTGGACGTCAGAAACATGGTGTCAGTGGGTGAAATGGATAATGTCTTGCTATTCTGCAATTCATCTGACATTCATTTCAAAGACATTTGACATCACTTTTAAGACATCACCTAATTGCTGCAAGTTAATTTTCCTCTCACCAGCACGTCTTGCAGCCCTAAAAATTAAATCAAGCTAATAACTCGTATGATGGCTGGGAAAGAAGGTCAAATACTGATTCATATTCAGCATGTCGTCGCTAATGTGGGCTGCTTGAGGAGAAGATCCTCCCCTATCGTCCACTTTTCCTGTGCAAAGCATTTTTGGAGAAAAATATGTGTGCTTATTCTATTTTATTTGTCAGATTGCATCGGTTTCTCTTTAAAACGATCTCGCTCCGTCATTCCAGACGATGCATGGTCGTCCATATTTGGAAGTGCCTTTCCGTTTTACAGACGAATCCCAGCAAAGGCTCTTTTTGCCTCGAGAAAACGATGTCTTTAAATAGAAACTGTTTGGAAAAACAATGGAAAGGCTGATTGGGAGTTACATTTGTTCCACACTTTAAAGAGGTTTAGGTTTTCTGGCTCTATAATGTTATGATATTTGCCCTTTAAACTGGTGTTTGGATGATTGCCACTGAGCAGGACTCAGAACACTTTAGAACCGTGGAAGAGACATTTTCTTTTATTTAATTAAATTTTTTAAATTTTTTATCGAACGTCTTTATAGTTCAGTATTAAGTGCAGTGCTCATTGAAATGCCTCATTTTGAACTGACGTATTGTAAATTTGAAATTTAAAACTGTACGTTTTGGATTAGTGTCTGATGGAGTAATGCATACGTGACACATTTGTAGCAAGGTGAAATGTGCGATGATGGTGGTCTTTGCAAAAGAAATGATAATAAATTATTGTTTTTTGGTATGACATTGCACTAAAGTGTTTGCTTTTGTTTGTTTAGGCACAGATAAAGGATTAAAAGTTGTCGAGCTGCTGCTGGGGGAAAAAAAAAGAACAATGCAGTTGGAAAACAAAGAACTTGGCAAGAACATCACTGTTGGAAAAGAAGTTATTTTTATTTCACATATTTTCTTGGCTCTTGACTCCTGTGAAATGTTTGCCGTTAAGTGGGTGAAAGTGAGCAACCGCAGCTTTCTATTCTCATCGGCGTCTGTGACGAGACAGGAGGGCGAATGCAGAAGAGAGAGGTGGGGCTGCGCTCGGGGAAAACGGGGCAAAGAACGGCAGGCGAGCCTCTGAGGGGTTGAAGACCAGGGTGGATAAATGGAACGTGGTTCCCTTTTCATTGCTGGATACACATTCACCTCGGATATCTCTTGGAGAGCGTCTCACTCAGAATATGTTAAGTTATTAAACAGAAGGAGATTTCAATTAAAATGTCCTTCCACTTGGATGGCTTTGTGTTCATTAAATTACACCAGCCACTTAATCATCAGTATGGCCTTGTTATGTGCAGGGAGGAGAGCTGGAGGAACTCAGGTCTCTGTATTATCTTTAGTTGTCAGGGAGCTAAACTGAAATTGAACTGACATGAATACCACATAGCCCCGAGATTGTTTTGTAGACTTTTTTTCCCCCACCTAATTAAGTGAGAACTTCTTGCACTTAAGGACATTGGTAAAATATTAACGATTTTTTTTCTTAGAAGAACATGCCATGAGAGTAAAAACCCAAAGGCCCGTCTGAAAGTTCTACTTGGAGAAAACAGTCTTTTCGTTGCAAATGCAAATTCCAGTAACGTATTCAGATTTATGTGCAATCTCAGATCAGATTGTGTTGATCCAAAACTCGGCACGTTGCCGTTTCATACTAGAGGGTTATCGTTTTTGGGCTTGCTTTTCCACACGGACAAACTCCACAAGCCTTCAAGGAGTTCGAAAAGAGGCACAAACATTTTTCTTTTTAATCTGATGAGTCACGATATAAAAAATATAGTAAATATTAGTGATTCAACCTGTCCTACATGCAAGTCCTTAGAAAACAATCGGAAGCAGATGAAAACGTATTTCATTGCTGTAATAATGGTGTTTTTACTCGCCACTACTTTTACATAACCACACCAATGGACTCGTATACCCCCTTTTATCTCTTGCCTGGGCATTTAGGGCTTTACATGGAAGAAATGCCTGCTTTTTACTGTCGATATGAAAAAGAATATCCAGAACAAATCCAGACAATTCAGAACCACTCTCTCTTTTTTATTTTCTGTGGGTTTTGTTGACGCACCAAGACTTTCCTCAGAAAGTCCAACTGTGATGAAAATGGTCCTTTATAAACCCATGAATAAATTGTCAGTTCGCTTCCTTTTTTGCTGTGTCTATGCAGTGAATATCACATGGATCTATACTGAGAAAAAAGGCCCGTCACGGCTGCAAACAATGTGCATCCCTTTAAATTCTGCCCGACTTGCGTAGTGCATGTTTATTTGGATGAAAGGTATAACGGATAAAGCTACTTTTGTCAAGATATTTTCACCATTTTTATTTATTTTTTACTGTATTTGAGAATCTACTCAGAGTGTAAGTTCAATGTTGATGAGTACTCCTCCCAAATAAATCTGAGATAAACTGATCAGAAAGTAGGTCAGAGAGACGATTTAAAGGTTTTCTGATCACGTCTACGCCCGCAAATCATGCGTATGTGAGATGACACTTCCTCTCTCCGGTTTTTCTCTGTTTCTATTTCTGCTGTAAGCAAACCGTACCAGGATTCACCTGGCCAAGTGCAGGAAAACAAACTCTGACCTGTTTGAAGCAGCTGTGGAGTGAAATCACACCACATTGCAAAGCTCCCCCAAAAAACATGTTTCAACTTGGCTAAGCAGGTATCAGATGTGGAGGAAGGCGAAGTAGCAGCGTTATTTAGATTTCTGGTATCTCCCTCCGTCATTCAACTGCAAAACAGATATGCGGTGGTGTGATTAGGGTGTTATTTTCTCTTCAGACTAAACTTAATTTAGATTCATCAGTGCTTCATAATGCCAAAGCAACATGTACGGTGATTTTCTGCACACAGTGGCCAATACGTTTCATCCCCCCCTCAACACTGTGTGGCATTTAAAAGCATTGTTGTTCATGCACCACTGCGTTTTACATCGGAGAGTAGGCTTCTTGTGTTCTTCACGTCCACTTTCTTTCCTCGTCTTCGTTAATTCTCGCAGTTAAGAGACCGACAAGTTTGAAAAGAAGGCACAAAATAAAGAAGCTGCATATGTGGTACCAGCTCACACCAGAACTGCTTGTGAGCTAATTAAGTTCATCCAGCAGCTCCTGAAAGACCTGGTCAGGTGTAATTAAAATCGAGCCTGTGACAGCCGTGGTATTTATCAAAGCTACCCAGCAGTTCAAATACCGACGCTGACAGAAATGTCAAGCAGATAGCAGCGGCTCGCCTCTTCTTCAGTGCTCCACTAGTCCGAAAAAACACACACACACGCACACACGCATTTACACTCAGCTATTATGAATGTTTACTTATGACCTTTAGGATTCCCAGAACAGCAAAAAAAATAAATAAATAAAAAATACAAATACAAATTCTCTCTTGTTATTCATGCAGGGTGGGCAGAATTTGTTGACATTTAGATCCACTTGACACATGATGGAGCATGTACTTTTCTGTACTCCTCTCCGCAAATCTCAGAGGCAACCAAACTGGCAATTTGCATCGTGCAGCGTGTCTCTCGACATCACTTTAGAAATTGACTTAAACTTTGATCTCTGATATCATGAGAGCCTTGTTGTGGTAATTGGCCTTATCAAGCTAGAGGTAGCAGCGCGTAATGAATGCAGACTGTTATTGATGAGTCAGCTGTTTTACCAGGCAGAGAGGAGTGGTCAGCATTACTGTGGAAGGAACCTATTTAATCTCTAAAATACTATCCTTTAGAGAAGATGGAGAAAAAAAAACATGAACTCGATTGCATCATTATAAAAACTGTCCCAGTGGATCTATGAAGAATCCTTACAATTTAGAAAAATGTGATTAATGATGCAAAGAAGAAACGAGATGAGAAGTTGCTTAATAGCATCCTAAATTTGATCATGAGAATTTATTTACATCGAGTCTGATGACTGTTTTGTTAGATGATATTCTAGAAATCTGAATATTACATTAAGCCCATAAAAAAAAAAGTTTTGAACAACAAATGTCAAGTTTTCTGACGTGTCAGAAAAAGCACGGTAATGAAAAAAAAAAGAATACTTTTTAAAAGCTTGTCTGTCCATTTGATGAGTAATGAAAAATTCATGAAATATCACCAATCTGAACAGAGGGACGGACACTGAAAAGTTTTTTGTAAAATGCACCCAAAGGAAAAAAAAACACTATACCTCCTTATGAGGAATAAAATGAGGACAACCCCTTGTTTAAAGAGGATTAAATCAGACAGACATATTATATCATCTGCACAATGAAAAGAATCTAATTACTCAACATTTTGAAGGATGTTTCTGTAGTTTATTCCTGACCCATTAAGTGTGTTTAAACTCCTGACTGTTGAAATAAGAGGTGATGAGAGGTATCATGGTGAAATTAAAAAAAACAAAAAAAACGCTTGAAATATTTCAACCAATTGTTGATTTTTTTTTTATTATTATTCTTTTAAGAAGCAGCTGTAACATAACGCAGATTACAGCAAAACGCTCATATTGTGTGTTAATATTCTAAACACAAGGAGTGTATCAACAGGAGACGAGCCAGTTTAATACACCCAAACTCCTCCATCATAAAGGAGAACATAAAGCTTACAGTATGAACACGAGTACATGAGTGACAATGAATAGCAATAAATCATACTTACCCCAGCACCAATGGGAGGAAAAACTGCTGCCCTATTCAATAAATGTTCATTTATTTTCCCCCCGCATTCTTGTATTACAGTCGGCTGTATACCGAGACTAATGCAATTTATCCAAATCAGAGGCTGGCTGAGTTTGATGGAAACTGGGTTGGACAGTAGTTAGTCATCTATTTTAGCTTGCTAAACAGTGTTAGTGTTTTCATCCACACTGCTGACTGTACAGACGGTGGATTTATTGGGCTGTGACTGCTGGTGAAGGTGCAGTTACACAGAGCTATGCAGTATTTGAAGAGAGACTCAATTACAAGTCAAATGCCTGTAATTGCTGATTTTGCTGCACCTTTGTCAAACAGCTTTTTTTTTTTTTTTTTTACAAATTAAAAGCTGAAATTGCTGCATATAACCTTCCCAAGAAGGACGGGAGGTTAACGTGGTTAATATTTAAAGTGGAAATAACATTTTCCAGTACCTTTTTGAAACAGAACCTGTAAAATAAATAAAATCATGTTCAGAGGAGTTGTCAAAGTGAATTCCATATTGGTTATTCAAGGTGACATGAACGGTGCACACAGTATCGGCAAATCCTGCAAAACATCTTTTTTGCAACAACAAAAAAAGACTGTTTTGCATCACACATTAATTCATCTAGCAGATTCGGCTCTGAAGAGACATCGAGAAAAGTTAAAATTACAACTCGGGGGGGGGGGGGGGCCTCAGGGGATTTGTCAAAATTCAGCTGAGCTCAGCGATTGGTCAGAACAGACAGACATATCTGGAAAACATTAAGATGATTGGTCAGACTTGCGGTAAAGTTGAAAGGTAAAAAAAAATTCAACCCGACAGTTGATTTCAAAGTTGGGGCAAAATTTGCGGATGACGAGTGAATTTGCCTTAATAGTTACGATCCCAACATTGCAACTTCTGATACATTTGTGCGTGTTTGTCATTTCTAGATATGCATAACGCCCAATTTTCAAAAGCATAAACCTAATCAAAGGGAAAAGGGTCAGCCAACATCCTCATGAAGGCTTTTTTCCAACTCTGGCAATGTTGTGAGCTACACTTATTATTATTATTATTGTTATTTTAGTCATATATTTAAAAAGATTTTTATTTATGAAGAGCACCAATAAAAAAATATGCGATACGACAGTTTCACAAACTTCCTTCATACCTTTTTGGCTCAGAGCCAGTGGCATCAGCTCTGTGATGCTACGGCCTCTTAGGCAGAAAATATACTTGCTTTTAATTACACGGTTGCATGCATATTATGGCTGCCTCTCTTATCCTGCACTGGTTTCAGTGTCAGTCGTGCACATCCTGACATTGATGAAACTTAGAGGTGTCCAGCAGAGACAGTGTAGGGATACATTAAAAAATCTCAAGCATGCAAAAACAAAGCAAAGTACTTTCTGATCACACTCATGCTGTTTTTTTGTTTTTTTTTTGTGTTTGTTTTTATGAACCTTTCACAGTTGATATCAAGTTCTACCAATGCATCACACTACTATTTAAAAAAAAAAAAAAAAGAGTTAAACTATCAAACCATCAAGCCATTTACCCCATTAGACTTGAAGCCTCGACATACAGTTGGTAAGTTAATTATTTTTTCTGTTTTACTGTATGTCGCACAGATTAAAAATGCTCAAGGATGCAAACAGTCGTCGATATGGCAGAAAACCCATGAGCCTCAGAGGGAAGAACACAATAATAAAATAAAAACTTATTAAAGGAATTTCATATTTAATTCATTTAGTACTAAAACATCATGCAGAAATTTGGTTTACAGCCAGCTGTGAATATATTATTCATGCATGCGAACAGTTTTAGGGATTGGTTGAGGAGTCTAATCCTCTGTTGTCTCACTCGGGGTTTCATCAGGGCTCTGTGTATTCAGACTCTCTGCAGAGTGTGTTTGTGCGTCGTAATTGGCTGAAATCTCTTATTGTTTCTAAGAAACATTTGGCACATTTCCTCCCCGCACCGAGTGTTGAGTGTGTTTTGTTTCCACCTCAGCCAAGAGCACTGGGGGAATGCATGTCAATATTTTAGAACATAATTAGAATTTTTTTTTTTTAAACTGTAAAACTACAATATTTAAGGGAGAAAAAAATAGTATTTTGGGCTTTAATGCATATTGAAAATGAAAGTACACCTCCTTTATATTCTGAGGTTTTCCACCTTTTGAACACACATGGAGATTTCTGGATGAATATCGCATTTTTGTAAAACTTTTCCATTTTAATTTTACTATTCCTTGATACAGCTGTGACAGATGTTAAAAAATATATGTTAATACTGAAATTAGTGACTGAATAACTAATCCTGGGTTCTTGGTAAGGACCCAAATTGGTACTTGCATATTCAAATATTAGAAGTGCATCCTAAATCTTGCTGCCCTATATGAGAATTAATTTCTCATGCAAATATTGGAAATGTTCACAGTTGAGTAGCTGCTGGTTTTATGCTGTTTAAGATCTCTGATTAAGATGTTTGTATTCTCCAATCATTTCTGAACCAAAAAACTACAGCAGACTAATGCCTGTGGCAAACAATTCAACCTCCCTTATATGCAAATGTCTTCCTTTTGTAACCTTTGTGCATTTTGCTCTCTCTCTCTCTCTCTCTCTGAATCCTATTAAAATTCTTGGAAAGTTTTGCTTTTCCTTCTTCACAAGTCACGGGTCAGAGTTCTGCGTCTGAAATAACTTATTATTATTCAGAGTCTGTTTCTGCTTTCATATTCGGAATTAATAAGTACTTGAACAAGTCGGTGCATTGACTGGTGTTTACCACTTGTTGCCAAACGTCAGAAGTATACGAGTGCTTCTTTCACGTTACCTTCACATCCAAATAAATCCGTGGGGAGGTTTTGAAATTAGAAATCACACTTCACTTAGATTTAGATCTTTCCCTCTGCCTCTGATTTTAAATTTTTACTAAAACAAAAAACAAAATAAAACAAAAGGCAGAGGGAGGGAATATTGTATTAAAATGTTTCTTTTTTCTTGGAATGGTCAGTATGTGGCAAAGGATCGAGAGCATCTTCTCCAGCTTTATCCTGGACAGCCTTGCTGTGCAGAGTTCAGCTCTTCGCTGCCCCCAGGCTTTGCTACAGGTGACTGATGATGGAAATGAAGCCCAGTGCAGCTGCTGGGAGAACATCACAGAGTAATGACCTCACCATTATACTGACACTGCTGCTTTCCAACACGGACTCAGAATAATCCTCTCCACCGCAATGAAAGACGGGGCTGTAGACATATCTTTGTCTACTTCAAGAATTTTTCTTTTTTTTTTTTGTCACACTTGAACATTTCAGATCATCTGACAAAGTTTAACATTGGGCAAAACTGATGACTAATGGTCAGTAATCAAGATTCTCATACTTCATCTATAGGAAAGTTCAAAAGGCAAAAGGCACCGTTGACCAAATGGTGGACAAAGGCGAATCTCGCATAAACTAAATGACATCTTGATGATCCATGAAACTGTTGGCAAAATATTCTCGTGACACGATTTGGAAGGTGTGGATACTGTTGCGTTGGATATAAAGTTAATGTTAAATTTCTAAAAAAAAAAAAAAATGTCAATAAATAAAGCATTATGCAGTGATGTTTGGGCTTGTTTTGCTCCTTCAGGACCTGGAGAATTTGACCAGATTGATGGAGCCATGAATGATGATCTCCAGTTAATTATTTAAAGAAGTGTGGGCCAAACCTGCACGGCAGTGTAGGATAAACGTTTAGGTTTTCACATCCAGTTATAAGGTTTAGAGGAAAATTACTTTTCACATGGGGTATCCCTGAACCTATGCGATCTGTTTTTCTCAATTGATCATTTCTTATTTTTCAAAACAAAATTTTTATATTTACTCATGTCTATTTTTGATACCATCAGATTTCTTGATGAACATTATGAACATTTGCTAAAACAGGAGAAACGCATAACAGGGGGAAATCCATTTTTTTAAGGCATTGCACAATGAAGTTTGTGGTGTTGTTGAGACAAAATGTGAAAAGGTTCAAAGGGTATGTATGAGCTATTTTACCCTGGTTTCATCCTCCTGAAATGCAGTTGTTGTTCAACTATCTCTCTTGTACCTTTAGATCCCTCCTAATTTCTTTCTGGTGTGAACACAGTGAGGCCAATATTAAGTTGCGCTGTGCTTGAGAACCGATGGAAAAGAGCAAACATCAAAGCGTAGCAACGTATCACTTCAATCAGCTCTTCTCCTTATATAACATGGACTCCCTTTTAGCCGTTAGTGCATTTATCTTTTGCTACCATAATGGCGTGCATTTGGTTTTATAACTCCAGCTCTTTTGAAGTTTCATTAGTGTCTTTACAAAAGGATGGGGATTTCATCCCCTAAAAACGGCAGTCTGTTTTTTTTTTAAGAAAACAAGAGACTTTGTGCTTGGCCAACAAATTCCGTACAGACGGAATATAAGAGCACAGTTGAAAATGCTCCCATCTGCACAGTGCAGTTTTTTTTTTTTTTTTTTGTTTCTTTATATTGCGACTGACCTTGAAGATGAACCTCAACCTTGCAGTTTATGGCAGTAGGTTAGAATAATCTGTGCAGGCTTTCTGATTTCATAGTGCTCTGTAGACCGTTTGACGACACTGAGGCTCATGATGAAAACCTACAGCGAAGGAGCGGCCGTAGGCTCTGAGTGACCGCTTTGGTTTCAGATGGTCTTTCATCAAAAGTAAAACTGATGTGACTCCAGCTATGACTGCCAGTGATTCAACAATGCCATGCTCAGAGACTTTTATTTTTTAACATCTCAGCCCAACAAATTGTTGGGCTGAGTGGTTGAAGGGAGCTAAAGTTTCTTGAAATTCTTCCAATTACAAGAAATTCTCCAAAGTGACCACGATCGACATTTTTTTAAAGCTTTCTCAAGGCTATTCTTTGGACTTTGAGCTGCTGACCCATTTCAGAGGAACATTTTTCCATTTTGTTTAGTCACTGCAAAAACAGGCCCAGAGCCCAACAACAAAGTCAGTATTATCTTAACAACTTAGCAACAACAGAATTTAAAATATGCCCTTTGCTCTGAGTAGCCGGTCAGATTAAACTATTTGAAGAACTTTTGTTACTTTAATATTTAAAAATACATTTGGAAGAAAACACTGTTTATTCGTAACAATAAAGTGCGAGATTACCACATAATCCATGTTTGGACCTTGCCGACATTAACAACCATATTTATGTGACTGCGTACATATTACACGTTTGCTTGCTTAAACCACACAGTGCGTCATTGGGCCAGGACTGCAGCCTTGTTAAGGGTTGGCAATGATTTGTCAACTGCCTGCACAGCAAGAGCAAGAAAAAAGTAACAAAAGAGAAATACTTTTTTTTTAATAAACGGAAAGGTTATAAACAACATCAGTGGACGACACAGAGAAGCCTTGTTGTGATGATGAGCTGAAGGGGGAGTGTCGAAAAGTGTGCAAGCTTCTTAAAGGGACAGAGGCCAATTTCAAAGCGCAATACACGGCTATGATGCAAAGTCAAATTTTATAATAACTGAAGTTTACAAGTTTTCATTATGTGCCTGGAAAATACATAATACCCTGCAAATCTAAATGGTATGCCATAATCCATATATGGTACTTTTAAGAAAAGGCAGCACCAAAGGCACTTCTCTGACATTAAAATGCATTATAGTTACAAATTAGCAATAAAAAACAATTAGAAGAATGACATTTATGTGTTTATAAGTTTTATAGCTATAAAATATCTACTTTATGCCCTGTAGAAGATCTTCATAAACCTGCAGATATATATTTTTTAAAAGGCATTTAAAAAAAATAATGAGGAAGTCTGTGTTTTTAGAGTCACAAATTAATGAAACGAGGTGCTTTTCTGTCTTCAACACGGTGCTGTGGTCGCAGTGTTGAAAAATGATCAGCTACTAACCTGATAACCCAAAACAAATTGTTCTTGGGCATTGCTGTCATCCACACAGAGACATAAAAATGGGTCAGATCACTACAACACAGCATGCTGTGCAACTCCCTCCACCTTTGCACCGACTCCTTTTTTTTTTCCCCAAAGGGTGACAATGCCACGGCCCAGAAAGTGTCACTTTGACTAAATGTGAAGCCACGTACGTGCCGCGGAGGGGCTGCTGCTAAATACTGCTATTAGTTTTCATTTCTATCCTGGTAGTCTTGCTGATTGTAAAAAAAAAAAAAGAATAAAAATCAGAAAATGGAGCTCTGGGGAAAAGCTCTGGGGAAAAGACATACAGCGGAAAAATGCACAGATTTCCCTAATAGTGATCATGCCATGCATCACTGTCATCCTGATCGTTATTTTTGAATATCCTATCTGCATTCTGCAGCCGACTGGCAGCAGAAATGTCTCTCCTGTGGGTTGGTTCGTGCTCTTCATACAGTGGCAGCGTGCACAGAAATTCATATTTAGCTACTCGTTAGGACGGCTATGATGATGATGTTTAGCTCGTCGTAAGCTACTGAAACACAGCAATGTTTTGAAAGGATTTTTGGCGCAATCCTTACCATAAATAATTAGCGTCGTGTGCTCCTTTTGGATTCGAGAAGAGAGCTGTGTTTACATATAACTTAAAGCTCCTCAGGTGTATCTGGTCTTTGCTGTAGAAGCACCTGGAGAGTTAAGCTCTCAAACTGCAAATAGCTACGTCTAATGAAGTAAAAATGTATGAGCATCTGCTGCTGTACTGCGACGTAATCAATTAAAATTTCCTCTGCGGTCCTGTATCCATTATGTTTGGGGGGGGGGGATTTGTGAAGAAGCGATATGCAGAATAGATTTATTTTAATTGCGCTAAAACCGTGCAATTTCTGAGCTCTTTTAGGAGAAGGAAAACAACAATTAGCCTTTATGACTATCCTAAAGCATGTCACAGCCAAACGTATACGGTGTGAAGAGTATGTTAAAAAAATCAGAGCTTACAAACTCAACCAGCAGTCAAGGTAACACTCAGTACTCCCCCCCCCCCATGTTATTTACAAAGCCGGATATTTTGGCGCTATTTCATCATTGTTGCATAACTGAGATGCACATCGACTTCAGCTGACTTCTGGAGACAACTGAGATTGCCCAACATTACAGACTCCCAACAAGACGCACGCTGCACGAGTCGTTTTAAATAAAGATGTTGCGTTGCGTCGACAGCGTACAGTGTCTTTATTTATGAGCGCGGATCAAGGTTGAACTTCAGTTACAAGCACCCTCTGAGAGAATATTTTACAGGTAAGACAGAAGAATGGTGTAAATAATATATCTGAAAATATAAGATGTTCTTTTTCGCTCATTTGATGCTTTAACGCTATAAAAACTCCATGTTTGATTGCATAAGCCTCAGGAGCGGCTGCCCCACTGTGGGCTGCTGTAAAATGAAACAAGATAGATAAGAGTGTTAAATAGGCGAGCACGTTTTTTTTTTTGTTTTTTTTTAATAAGTGGAGAGAATGTGTTGTTTCTGTACACGTTTGTTTTTGCAGTGTGTCTGCACAATTGATTTTCGCATTACATAATCAGCTTGTGCTGGAATAATTGAGAACTTTGCATTGCTTATTCTCTCAGATTCGCCCCCGGTCCTCAGTAGCAGCCAAGGACTTAACATTAGAGTTTGGTTAATGAACAAAGGAAGCTGTTTTTTGGGGGGGGAAAAGAAATGCTATAAAAGTATGTGGTTAGAATGAATAAATTGGGAGGGAATGGAGCAAATGTTTGTTGTCGGGTGAATCGATGTGACAAATGTATTTCTGCTGACAGCAGTAGTCAGAACATTTCTAAGATAGAGAAAAGGTGGAACGACATCAAACAGCAAACATCTGAACTGCAAAAGAAATACAGGAGGCAAAAGTCTGCTAACAAAGAATAGTGACAAACAGTGCCAAAGAATATATAAAAAAAACTATTATTTCACATAGATTAAGACTATCTTTGTGCACTCTGAGTCAACGTTGCAGCACGTGTATGGAAATGCAGCGTGCGGCTCCCTTCAGGTTGTCAGAAGGCTGCAATCAGTTAATTTCTACCTGAGGCAATCAGGTTTTTAATGGTGGGGATGCATTTAGTCAAAGTGACTGACGGCCATTCGTGAAAACTGGCAAGGAGGTCAAATATACATTGTTTTGATTTATGACTGCTGTTTAGCTGTTATTTCCCAGGTGGAAAATCTATTCTTTATATGCAGTTTGGGAGTCATTTCACCTACACTTGTGTCGTCATGGTTTTCACAGTGCTGAAGGAAAATCTCAGTCCTGGTGCTATTTTTGGAAGCAAAGAAGTATATATATATATATATATATATATATATATATATATATATATATATATATATATATATACATATATATATGTGCTGTATCCCGAAGCAGCACATACAACAAAATTAAATAAAATATTTTGTAGTACAGTAACAATTTTCTTTCTAAAGAAAATGATTGTGTGGTGTACAGGTTTTTGCATCAACTGAAGTTTTCCACATTTTCTCACAATTCAACTACAGCAGAAAAAACCCATCTGCAGTTTAGAAACATCTTTATTGTTTTTATAAGCAGCAGTTTGGTGTGCATGTTTGCATTCATAACCCCAAAGAATAGAAATGTCCATTTCTGTTTGCTGTAATTTGGAAATACCCGACCCCACCGCTGTCATGATTGACCAAAAAGCAAATTAACAGGAAAAACGAATGATCCACCATCTTAGAGGGAATTTCCACCATTAATCCCTAACTGGTTTGAAATTTCTTTATAAAAAAAACATATACCTAGATTCAGTTAGAGAAAATAAAGATATAACCGTGTTGCATACATTTGCACAGATAAGGAGCATGTCCATTTAGATCAAAATCACGGCAGATCTTTGCAAGATAAGTTTTTATGTTTTTTTTATTCAGAATTTTAGAGACCCGTTGTAGAAAAAGTACTTTCAGTAGAATTTTCAAAATGAGTCATAACGCTACTTCTACCGAGCATTGTG
Organism: Poecilia mexicana; assembly: GCF_051168715.1. NCBI lineage: Eukaryota > Metazoa > Chordata > Actinopteri > Cyprinodontiformes > Poeciliidae > Poecilia > Poecilia mexicana. The sequence continues at coordinate 24,449,102 of NW_028263375.1, forward strand.
ACATGTTTCCTCCACTGTCTGTATGTGTTTACTCATACAAAAATTGGGGTGCTAACCTGGCTCCTACAAAGGATTTTGTCACTGTGTGTTTATAACATGAGTGTTTTATCACAATTTTTTATATATATTTTTTTGGGCTGAGTGGCTTTTCTGCCTGTGCCGCTTTTATTACTTGATAAAAAAAAACAAAAAACTCTGCGCTGCTTTGCACAAGTGCATATGAATAGCAGCCCTGTTCAATATCCTCTCCTTTTCTATTGCATGGTCCTCCATCTGTCCCTCACATATGCAGACTCTCACCTCGTATTACAAAAGAAGGGTCTTGTGGGCACGTTGTAAATTAGATTCCATTCAAGAGTGCAACGCTGAATAGCTTAGGTAATATTTCTTTGGATGATTCAAAAAGACACGTGGACCTGCTGGCCATTCGAGTGCACTCGTATTGTTGAAATAAAATATTAGATGGATTAAATGAACACAACAAAGAAGCTAATATTTCTCACAAGTACGACCAATGGGTTTCATCCCCTGTGTGCAGCAGTACTGACAAGCTTGTCCAGACTGTCTGATGCCCTCAGTTACGCTCCAGCTCATGAACATATTCGTGTAAGATTAGATGACAGCTGAAGAAGTAAGCAAAGAATGGAACCATGCACATGTACCATTCACTGAAAATGCATTCGAAAACACATGGATGTAATGATAACATGTAATCAATCCTCAGAAGCGCTGAAGGATCGTCACACACATTAACATCAGTCAGTAAATAAATAGGTATTAGACAGTAGGACTGTAATAAAGCAAATCATTTAATACAGATTCTCTCAGGATGGAGATGTTTGCATTTCATAACAATATCGCCAAACACAAGTGACACATCAGTGTGTAGTATTTTAAAAAGTGCATCAAGCTGACCCACATTTCGGTTATTTTCAGATGCATAGTAGCTGTTGGAAATTGTGAAGTTTTTCCTCCAGTTTTAGTCAGACTCAGAATATAACATCTATAAACATCACCACTCTCATGACCCCTTTGGTCATATGTGCAAACAGCTCATTATGACTCGTAGCTGCTCTGCGTCTTTGGAGAGCCCCCTTTATCTGCCGTAATTACGACCAAAGCAGGTGAGGTGCTGCAATTATACAAAACAATGTAAGAGCGGCACAAAGAAAATGTCACGAAGAAAAATATTTTTTCACTGCATTTGAGAGGGAAAGCTAATTCAGCAGCTCTTTTCTCAGAAAATTATTTTTTTTAAGAAAAAAGTAAAAATAAAACAACCTAAATATAATCTCGCTTGTGGGTTTTGTTTGTGCGAGCCAATGTGTGTGCCAGAGAAGTACTCTGCAAACACTCTCCATCGAACGACAGGTCTGGCTGCAGCTGGAGTCAGCTACAACACACACCCGTGTAAAACTCATTAACCTACTTAACCGCTAAATCAGGATGCCATACAACTGTTAATAACAAAGTGTATGACGATCTACGTCATGATTCTATGTTGCTGATTAAATGAAATCATATGGTAATGACGTGTCTGACAGATATAGCCGTGAGTTTGTGCTAAGTGAGTTCGTGTTAAGCGTATGACAATCTGACCTGACAGAACACCCATTCTTTGTTCTTGTAATGTTCTGCGTACACTGCATTAGCTATCATTATTTTATTTAATTATGTATGTTGATATTTTTTAAATTAACAAATAACTAAAACACAAGAACGAAAGAGCATGCAGAGCATGCACATTGCTCTTTGATTGTTTTCGTTCAAAGTGGCAGCTGTAATGTCTGCCATGGTGTCAGACTGCCTGGCTTCATGTAGCAGAAGAGAGGGCGAGAGCAGTCACAATAAGAGTCTTGGGCTTGGTTACTTCTTGCTTGTTGCTCCTTAGTCAGTGTTCAGAGTTGAGCGTCATTCACCATCAGGGCATTGCCTCAATTGCTATGTTTAATGGTGCAGACAGTGGTGGTTTCTGACATGAGCAATATGGGCAAACCCCCAGAGCGATATCTTTTTAGGGATGGCACGAGACCACCACGGATTGTAGCACAGAGATGGAATATTTAATATTGGCAAAATGTACTAAGTATTTAATATCTAGGTGTTTTAATGGGAATATGGATCTTTCAGATCAATTTGGGAAGCAATTTTGATCACATTTTACATTTTATCGTGTCATGTAGCGTGGGCCGCTGGTCTTGGTCTTGCACTGAATTACGGTGTGTATTCTGGCTTTCTCAACTTTCCTCGGTATTGGTCTTGACTTGGTCTCGGACCCTAAAAGTCTTGGTCTTGTCTCGGTCTCGATACACTCTGGTCTTGGTCTTGGCCTTGGCTTGGCCTCGGGTTAGGTGGTCTTGACCACAACACTGTCCATGACCTTCGACAATATTCAGAGGGAGTTTGACGTCACCGCATCTCACCATCTAGTCACACTCATCAGATGTCAGAAATCCGATGAGAATATTTCAGTGACCCAACTTGGGAGCATGTCTTCAAAGAAGGTTTGCTGCTTTCATGTGGTGACGATATAGCAAGTATACTCAGTTCCCCCCCGTACATACCGAACCTCAGGGGACCTAAAAAGAGAAAACAACCTAAAATAGATGACGTCCCAGAACCGGGTAACCTGTTTATCTAAATAAACGCATGGCCTGCCTTAGCAATATGATAAAAGTGACAAAAGCCGCTCCCCATTGGCAGGTTTTGGATGGGGGAGGGGGGAGGTGGAGCTGCCAGCGATATCTGGTTTGTCTGTCAGATCAAAATCAGCACTCGGTATTAAATGAGGGGAGAAGACGTGCAAATTGAATTCACCTGCCAATCCACATTCGTTTGATCCCGCCTTCCTGTCAGTCTGCATCAACATGCCGGAATACAACATAATTTCAACACTTTAAAATGCAAATAATGTTCAGACATCTGAAAAAGAAGCACAAAATGTTGTTACATTTTATGATATTGATGTTTAGTAAAAATAAGTTGTTCATAACTCTGAGTTTTTGTATATTTACTCTTGCTTTGATATGATTGAATAAAATTGCGGCCTATCGCCTTCAAACTTAACCTAGTGGGTAACTAGAGTCCATTCAGGTGTTGTGTAATCTCAGTTTGAAGCTGTTTGTGAATGTCTCAGCCAGAGGTTTGTTAGAAATTTACTGTCCCTGTCGTGGTGGCGCAGGCAAACTCAGAATCAACATTTCAAGCTGTTGAAATGTTTTTCTTTAACAGGGACAGGAAAGCTGGGCAACGTTTATGTAGAGACCCACATCCTCCGACGTACTCTCCGTATTCTCCGAGTCACACGGACGATTGAGATTTCGTAGTCGAGTAAACCGATCGCTGACATTTCTCACAACAGATTCCTCTTTTCCACACAATCTGAAAGGATACTAGAAAGTTTGGTGAGTTAGTTTGGTGCGTAGCACTGTTTCTTCACCACGAGGGAAGCCACCGCACACTTATCAGTGTGGCACAGTGAGTGCCGGTTACGCTTGTGACTGATTGCACCGACTCTTGACCTTATCAGCTCGGTGTTGCACAAAGCTGTTCAATTTGAACACTGTTTCCAGCAGAGAAGCACTGTGTGTACGTGAAATCCATGTACGAGGTCAAAAGGATTGACGTTTCGTGTCCGGCAGACGTCTGATATGAGTCCGCTTCTAGTATGCCCGAACCTCCACCAAATGAAGTACGCCCGAGTATGTGGGAGCCTTTTAAGGAGAGGTAAACGTTTATTCTTGCAGCAGCACAGTGGCTCTAAATTTGCAACCGGAGCTCCAGTGGACTGGATGAGACCAAAGTCAAGATCTTTGGGTTAGAATGGTCCAGTGAAACTCCACAACTTACTCCATATAATCTGTCATCTTCCTATATAAGTCATTTTATTTATTTTCTCTCCCAGTCATCACAGTACTTTGAGTTGGTCTGTCATCTAAAATACCAATAAAATACAAATATGTTTGTATTTGTAACAAAAAAAAATGGAAATGGTGTAAAAGTTTAAGAGGTATTTATTAAAACTCATGCCAGGCAGGGTATATTCTTGTTGCCTTGCTGGTTCTCTCTTGTGTTGCCATTTAAATTACAGAACAATTGATTTAGCCACTGTGGGTTGCCTTGCATAAATTACTTAATAGTATAACCCTTCAGGGTTGATACAGTGTCAATTCATCTCATCATTGCATTAGACTAATAATCACCAGATACTTTCAGAACACAACCATACCAGTTTCGTCCATAAATCCAACCACGTCAAGATCCGAACGTTGCCTTTGATCGAAACCCATCAAATATTAATTTCTCCACAGCCGTCTTGAGCTCTCTCTTGTTTGACATCAGCTGTCAGCCTCCTAATAATCTTCCTGGGTTTTGTTTCATTTGTGCAGCCCCATCGAGAGGCCTGTAATCTCCTTCCATATTAATCTCGTGGAGCAGAAATGTCATGCAGGCAAACTCGGAGTCATTTAAATTCTTGTTTACCAGCCCTCCTATTTTACCGTGGAGCAGCCCGAGCAGCAAGCTTTCCTCTGAAGAATACTCCTCTCATTCTGTCAGGCGCCAGAATTTGCATCCAGATCTACGGTCTTCCCACATCCACATCCCTCTTATCGTCCCCCTAATGGATCACAGTAGCCATCGTGTGTGCCGGTTTGTGTGTGGTAACTGTTTGAGCGACGATACCTTCAGAGTCCTTCCTCCTCCCCCGGAGGGAATTTCCTAGGCTTATTTTACCCTTTTGTTGCATGTCCTACTTCCTTCTCCCTCATCTCTTTTTCCAGGTCCCCAGACTCCTGTGGCTTTTATGTGGCATTATAGGTTTGCATACCTTGGCTAGAAGCTCCATATGGATTGAAAACTGATGGACCTTGGCAGTTTGCCTGTTGGGTTTTGTATAATTTGACTTCTTCTTACTGTGGGTGCAGGCTTTTGGTGGGAGGGGGGGATTGGGGGAGGAAGTGTTGAAGACTAAAGGCTGTAGCATGCATTTAAATTGTGCATGCTTATTTTAAGGTTATATTTTATAGTAATCTTGTGTGGTTTAGTCTGGAAGTTGAAGAAAAGACATGATTTTAGGTTGGCGCCATGTTTGAAAAGACATCTAACAAACTCAATGTGGGCATCCACTTTCAAAAGTAGTTTCCTCTCTGCAAATATATTTTAATTTCTATAAAATATTTTATTGGGGTGTTATGTGAAACATAGAGATCTGAAGTAAAAAAAATAAAGAATGCATGGTTCTCAGAATATTCCCATCGACATCAGATATCTGAAAAATGGAGTCTTGACAAAAGTTCAGTCTGGAAGACTCTAGTCGCACCTGCCTCATCAATCAGCGCCCGCCTCTCTGCAACCTGGACCTATCGGTGCGGACCAAGCCTTACTTCAGCCAATCATTGTTTGGGCTCCAGTTTAAAAGGACCTTCACCCATAGCCTCCTCTGCTCACCAGCTGCGATCATCCCACCTCCACCCCATCTCCACCTTCTGCTCCCGGCTCTCAGGCCTCATCTTCCTCCGACCGCCGCCACCAGTACAGGCCCCGGGGGGTCTACATTCCTATGCTGCATCAGGAATGTTCATCGAGCTCATCGAAGTCCAGCTCGATGTCCCCGGCCAGGGCCTGAACGCCAAAGGACTTTGTTTATTTTCATGTTCATTTTGTCATTAAACTCTTAATCGCCTTCTTTCTCCGTTTGAGTCTCTCCAGATTGAAGTAGCATCGCACAATTAAGTATGACGTAGGCCTGCTTATCGTTGGAATCGGTGCGTTCAGGTTGATGTGTAGTGTGAGTTTTAGCAGTTTCCTCTGCAAAAGTCAGGTTGGAGAAATTCAGCACAAGTAGATGTCAATTTTTTTGCAAGATACTGTATCAATGAATAAGAGTTAGAGAATGTGCCCACAGTAGAAAAAAAAAAAAACTCAGTCTTTACCTCAGGCCTAATGTTCCACACAGTTTAACTAAAGAGTTTTAGCGTCATTTAATGAATTGTTTTGGTTTAATAGCTGGGATCTTTAGTGTTTTGTTAATATCAACTGCTTTCATCAAGACAATGTTCCCTTCCAGCATTTAAAGTTTTTTCCAAATTTCGGTCATTTGGAAACTGCTTGATGGTCAAACACATACAACTTCACTTTGATATGAAACATTTCTGAGAGTTCTTTATTTAGAAATATGCAGTTAATGAAAAAAAGTATTATCAATCGATAATTTGTTGCTAATGTTCACTCTCTTCTTTTACATTTAATTTCTAGTCTCTGTGATGCTTGGACAACATATCCTGTGTGGTAACTATGGCAACCACTTGTCTAAACAATGTCCAATGGCTGATGGTGTGCCTCGGAAAGAAACCTAAATAACGATGTTGCTGGAATAGCTGTTGATCTATGAGTGATGACCTATTTGGCTAAATCTTTGCAAATAGACACTTACTGCAACAAATGCTCACAGCACAGTTAAAAACAGATTAGCATCCAACATTTTTACGTTTATTTCTGCTCAGATGTGCAGAAGTAAACTAAACTTTATTTTATTGCTTGGATTCTTGTCCAGCATGTTTGTCAAAGACCACATTGTTTATTTTTTTTAAATTATAATCCTACAGTGCATAATTTAAATAACAGCATCTTTTTTGGTCATTTTCTTTTCACCTTTTAAGATCAACACCCGTATGTCTCGCCTTAAAGACATGTTTATTGTCTTTCCCATTTTGAAGAGTGTCAACAATTTTTTTACTTTTTAAAAATAAATCAGATTGTCAATTATTAATAATTAAAATGACATAAACACGCAGACAAAAAAGCAAAGTATTCAGCATAAAATGCTTATTTTTTCCCCTTCTTTTGTGTGTATTTTTTAAATGTGAATATTATCGGTATATAAAACAGCTATTTTTTTTTTTGTGTCGGGAGTGATTAAATTTGGTCCAATCAAAAGTTGGTATTTTGCAATTTAAGTAATAAAATATGTTGAGGGAGCCTTTTAAAAAGTCCAAAGCAGTATTTCTAGAGTTAAGCTGTAAAGAAAATATGTAATTTGACAAAAAATATGACCAAGTCCTCAGTTGCTATAACCGTGGAGTCCTTTGTGGAGATGAGAGAGTCATGCAAAAGAACAATCTTCAATTCAGCATGTGACCATTTATTCCTTTGTAGAAAGGCCAGAGGAAAAAAAAAAAACTTCTGTGAATTTATCAAAAAAGTACCTGATATTTCTGGGCAACTGGAAGACTGACCACCATCACAGGCATGTCATTCTTCAGGCAAAACACACAGTAATTGAAGACAATGTCTGGGAAACTTTAAAAGATCCAAGCAAAAAAAAAAAAAAAAAGCAAAGGCAATGCTGCCAAAATTTTTTTTTGCTACGTTAGAACTAATTGAGTCAACGTAATGGCCTGAAAAGTGTTGGAGCCTTGCAGAGTAACACTTAAGAGTCTTTAGAGACCCACTGGACAATTACAGCAAGTCAAGCTGAAGAGGAAATAATCAGTGCTAAGTTGCCTGCAGCAGCTTAAACATTGTGGAAATAACTCTCATTATGTTTCCTCCACGTTCTGGCACAGAGGCAGTTTTATTTAACTAACTTCTTAATTTAACCCCTCGAGACCTCCTAATATTAGGTTGTATTGAACAAAATTTACCTTGTTCTCTAATTTGTCCAAACTTATTGCTCCATATTTCCCATCAAAATTTGATCGTGTGTAAGCTGGAGCCGAAATGTTTTTGGCCCGTAACTGTGCATTTTGCCCAGTTTAGAAACACAGGTGCTGGCGGTATTTAGACCAGATTTCAGATTAAGACCTCAGGCTGTATGGATGTCCTGGAGGGGCTGAGCCACAGAGGTCTTGGCAGTTCACTGAGCCGGTATATTGGCACTCACCAGCTGTTCTCTCCTACAAGCCAGCTCAACCTTTGTTTGCTGACGGGTTCATTGGCAGATATGGAAAGGCACCTGTCAGCGTTCTCCACCGGGAGTAAGCAGCTTCACAAACAACCGCACAACAGATGGGGAACAAAATACGGTCTGCCTTGTGCAAACTCCTGCTTAGAAATATATATGTGATTCCGTCATAAAAAAAATGTTTTTACAGTGATTTGACGGTCAGATTAAGAAATAAAATATGTATATATATATATATATATATATATATATATATATATATATATATATATATATATATATATATATATATATATATATATATATATGTTTTTGCACAATTACTGGCATCTTCAAACAATTTCTTTTAAAAAAACAATAGCAATTTATTTTATTTATTTTTTGTTACAGCTGAGTCAGGGGTCAGAGGTGCCCAAATCCACTCCTTTGGAGCTATACCATCCAGCCAATTTTCAATGCATCCTTGCTCCAACTGCGTCGGAGTTGGAGCATAAAATTACGAGAATAAAATCATATTATGAGAATAAAGTAATAAAGAACAAAGTCAAAATAATATGAGAATACAGCCGTAATAATGAATGAGAATGACATTAGTATTTATTTTCATTCTTACTTTATTTTTGCAATACTACGACTTTGTTCTTGCATTATTTCATCTTTATTCTCATAATATTATGGCTTCATCTTCATAATTTGTTTTTGTTTTTTTATTTCTTAACATGACCCTAATACACCATTGTGCACCAGCACACCTGAATCAAATGGCTGAATTCCCTCGTCGGCAGTAACGGCCTGATTCAGGTATCCGAAGGCTTCAGGATGCCGGTGCTACAGGAAAGGACTTGAGCTCTTCCAGTGCTTTGTCATCCTGTTTCCTGGGATATAAACGTGATTTCATGGGGTCTCGTTAATTTAAATCTCTAGGGGCAAGAGAAGTTGCAGTTCCAGTACAGCAAACGTGTTGATCTTCAGTATGCAGAAAGTCAGCATACGAAGATGGCTTACTCTCCTCAACGTCCCCATATCTACAGGCAGGTTTAATTAAACAGCTCAAAGCCAACAAATATACAGGGAAAAAAATGTCTAAAGATCTAAATGAGGGAACTGAAGCAAATACTAACATCTTGAGGAGACCAAGGATATCTCTGTCCTACTATCTATGGATGCATGGGCTACTGCTCACTATGTTCAGCTGACCTCCCAATGACAAAGCTTGAAACTTGTTTACAAACCAGAAGACTAAGATAAAGGCTAAGATCAACAAAAAAAAAAATAGCAGTAATCATCTTCAAACCATAAATCTAGGCACAGAGCATCTCACTCTCCTTACTGCTGCAATCAATGACAGACCTTGGATTGTGTGTCATGTGCAGTCATGTCGGGGCTAACTAGTGGACCCATCATCAGTGCTGGCCAATCATTCTAGACAGATGTGACTGTGACATTTTGTTTTGTAGAGGGTCAGATATTTGGTCGCATAGGTTGATAGATACGGTTGTCAATCTTTGCCGACCTGTGATTCTCCTGGCCTTTTTTTTTTTTTTTTTGCTTTTATTTACAGTACGGCTGAATTTTCAAAGACTTTTTGTGCTTCTTTATCCAGTGTGTCAATAGATGTGGCTCAATCTGTGTAAACAACTCTGCTTCAGTTTTAACAGCTTTCAAGAGTTTAGCCCCCTTTTACATGGAATAAATAAAAGAATGAAGCAAAGGTACGAAGAAAGTATTGGAGCTGTCAGGAACAATGAGTCTTTTGTTGAAGAGCTGCTCTTTTGTGTGTTGTCAGCTCCAGCTCCAGGACAAAGGCACTGTCTGCAGATATTATCATTTCATTCAACCTGTCTATTGAAATTCACAAGGTCCTAGACTTGCTTAGAGATGGGAACATGCTTTTCGAGAACAATATGCAGGGCGATCATTGTTTAACACCATGTCTTTTTTTTCCCAAATGCATTCTCTGTCGAATTAGATGGATATCTGACTAATCACAAACAGATAGATAGTACATTATAATACTTATACAAGAAAATCTGACGTCTAGGTAGATAATCTTAGAAAAAATACAGCACCTATAAAAAGCGTTCACTCTCTTGGATGTGTAACTGTTTTATTTTTATGTAAAATTTGGTTGTTTTTACAAAAAATACAACAAAAAAAACCTTTAATGTCACTGAACACTAATTTCTACAAAATAATCTTTAACAGTAATTATTGAGAAGCATAAGTCAGGAGATGGATACAAAAAAAAATCTCAGTTCAGTTAAATCCACAATCAAGAAACAGAAGAAGAATAGTACAATGGTGGACACCAAATACTGCACATCATTACAAACACATCATCCGCTCTGTGAAGCACGGTAGTGGCAGCTCCATGCTGTATTGTGAGATCTATTCACTGTGCAGCCAAAATATGTAAAATATTACATATTTTCATCTAAATGTCATTAGTTTTGCAGAAACAAGTTTTCATTTTGACATTAAAGGGTTTTTGTACAATTTTTGGTCAAATAAGCCAAAATTTATTGATCATTATTGATTAGTGAAAGCAGTGTAAAAAAAACAAAGGGTAAAACATCCAAGGAGTATTTATGTTTTACAGGCCCGGTAGGTTTGTGCAACTGCAAACGTTTTTCTTTTGTCTATTTAAAAAGCCACACATGAGAAAGAAAATCGAGTGGCCATAATTTAAAAGATATTTCTGGAGATGCCTCGAGGTTAATAGATGCTTTCTTCTCTCGTCGAAAGAAGCCTGCGGTTAATGAGAAAGAATGGCGAGGTCTATTCAACTTGATTGGCAGACCTGTTTAAATCAATACATGTGAGATAGACGTCTCACCTCATAGCAGGGCGTAATTCACCCATGATACAGAAAAAAACGAAAGAGTTTTTTAATTACCGGGAGTCTGTGATTTTTTTTTTTTTCTTCAAATGCAATGAAGTGAGACAGAAGCGTACAGCGAGTGTGACACACAGACACACTGAGATACAGAATGGGTTTTGTCAAAAAATTCCCTATTCGCTTACAATTTTTTTTTATATCCAAACTCAGGTCCTTTGAGGTTAATTTAAAGAACCGGCATTTGGATTATCACCCTGGTGAATTATTTCAGTCAGTTTTTAGGGTTGACTTTTTTATTTTTATTTTTTACCTTTTACCTTATCTTACCTTTTGAAGCTTGCTTTTTAGTTTTTGAAAATAAACAACCTTAATTAGCCAAGAGAGGAAATGTGTTAGAGCAAACAAAATCGGACCTTGTAACATTTTTACATGTTCATCGGAGGTTTCCATTAACTCTTTTTGGACATAAATGAGCTATACCGTTGTTGAATCCCACTTGTGTGTTTTGTTGCTCTCCTGGTGAAACTGGAACTTTGTAAAAACCGTAAGTAGGAATCAATACCTATACATCCTTTCATCTTTAAACTTCTATTTTAAAAAGATGTTCAGTTGCTTATTCAATTAATAAATGACCTCAACGGGGATATAGTTCATTAAAGTTTGACCACGTGACTCTGTTGGCACTTTCATTTATTTTAAATTCAGATTAGCTGATCCCAGAGGCTGAAGCTAACAGTAGCCTACGAGGGGCCAAGACCAAATTAATTACACCTTTTACTGCCTTAAAATGACTCCAACCATAAAACCATCACAGCAGGCTATGCTTAGGCTACCCTGCAAACCTTAAAACCATCGGCAAGTTTGCGTCGGGCCGTTATTTACACACAGGATTCAATGACAACTCACAAGAGAAAAAGAGGTCGGAGGTGGCACCTGTTCGATTCACGATGAAAGAGAATGGAGCATGCCATGGATTTCCAGTCGCACTACCTGACGAAGTACGGTTGTGTATAAATAAGAAATAAATGTTGCTCGCGTTGCGCAGCTGTTGCAACCTCGTTTCATTGCCCAAGCGGTTTGCTCCGCTTTAATAATTTCAGTCTGAAAGAGAACCGGTACAAAAGAAGGTCAAAAATGTTCAGCATTCCCCGTCCAACTGAACAGAGCTCCTCAGATGATCCCAGCATTAAAAAAAAAAAAAAAAAAAGAAACTCACTGCTTCTGAGATGTGTCTGGCTTCAGGGCTTTAGCTCAGAGCTGTCTGTTCATTTAAATGTCTGCCAAAAAGTAAAAAAAAAAAAGAAAAGATTTTGTTGCAGCACATCTCTGTGAGATGACTTCCCTAACTCATCTGTGCACATCGTTTGTTTAGGAACTTGTCATAGCTCATCTGAGTTAATTACCTTTCGAATCGATGTGAGGCTTTAACCTTGTTTGACCCGCGTGTTGCTGTGATCCCGTTTGAGCGAAACTCGAGGGAATTATGAGCTTATCTTCTGGTAATTACTGTTCACAACATAGACAAAATTGATTTCCACTACAGCATAAAGTGTTTGTTTAATTAATTCACACCCTAGCCCCGAGACGAAATATTTCTGAATAAAATGATATTCTTTTCTGACGAAGGAAACGGTGATAAATAATACAACTTCAATTTTACCTTTAAATCTGAGGAAGTGTAAACGACCAGCTCATCCATCTTAACAGGTGCTCAGTTTAGCACAATCAATATGTTATTTGAATTGTTACGACCAGGAAACTGAAGGCCAGCAAATAATTGTCAAAGCATTTCTGGAACTGTCTCATTCTGCTAGTTTAGAAATGAAATTAACTTCTAAAAGTTTTCACAAATAGACGACAAATTTGTACATTTTTCTTTCGGTTATTGCTTGAAAAATGTGTGGATTCTAGTTCAGCCTAGGTTTTGTGGAAAACAATTCTCTAGAGGGGTCATTAGTGGCTTACATTACTTTAACTGATCTCTCTAATCCGACTTTCCAACTTTCCAGCAACAGTCCAGCTTTGGATTGTTGACAATTTGGCTCCGGAAAGAGGAAGCACCAGTCATCTCCAGTGACAGATGAAAACAGTCGGTTCGTTCCTGAATACGCGATTTTGAAGCTGGATCGAACAGACGCCGCACTCTAATTAGTAGCTAGACTTGGTAAAACCAGCATAGAGATAAACACTTAGATTCTTGTAAAAATGTCCAACATGAAGAGAGTTACTTAAGATTTCATTTCAACAGGTTCGGCGCCTGAGTATGTGCAACAAGAAACTGGTTATGCTGCATGCAAAGCACATAAGGACAATAAAAACGTGTTTCTAGCTTCTGCATTTTCCTCGTGTTTAAAGTTCAGAGCTGCACTAAATACAGAAATGATGGGATACTAAAAATCAAAAAAGCACGTTAGGAGGCTAAGTGTTTGTTTTTCCTTGATTGAAGAAAGACAAACCTAATGATTTCTTATTGTCTAGAAGTAATATAGATAAGTGCATTGGGTGTATCCTCAAATGTTACAGTTTTTTTTCCCCTTTTCAATATACAAAAGTCTGTTTATTGCGCAGAAGTCACAAGAAATGGGTGTGTACGGCAACACTAATAAGGACCATCTTCAGATGGGGGAGTTCATCTAGATTTTACGAAATGTTTAGAGTTTTCTTCTTGTTCATCTTTACACAGCCTTCACTCTAAGCTAAGCCGTAGTTGTTTTAAATCTGCCAATGTTTATATTGGATGTGGTCTCACAGATAAGTCGTGATGTCTTTTTTTTTTTTTTTTTATAATAATTTTCCATTCACTGTCCCTTACCTTTTTTTTTCTTTGCTGTGAGTCACAACAAAAAGAATATTCTCTGGAACTGCAGTTTTTAAATGATCTAAATTTAGAAGTAAGAGTTACGTAAGGCTTCGTGTAATTGTCGGTGCTTCAACAGGAAGCCACGATTAGAAAGAAACAAACTCAGGAGGAGAGAGTTTAAGAGGAGCAGGTGTTTTTATTCGAATCAACCTGAAGTTCAAAGGTGTTTTCGCCTCATGAGAAGGGATTTCTGATTGGTCGGATGAAGAGTAAGCTAATTGGTCCATGCATAGACTCCTGCTTGGGTTGATGATGGTACATTAAAAAGGGTCTCAGTTTGAAATCTGACGCTCGTGCATTTGGTAAACATGGCTTGCAACACAAATACTCGAAAGGGTTTCACTTCCTTACGCCTACAGTTGATGTGTAAGACGCCAAAAGAGAAGAAATTCATGCAACGCTCCACGTGTAAAATCCATCCATCTTCTTTGCACTCTTGTCCCTTGGTGGGGTTGGGAGGGGAGCTGGTGCCCATCTCCAGCTAACATTCTGGGTGAGAGGCGGGGTCACCCTGGACAGGTCGCCAGTCTGTCACAGGGCAACACAGAGACAAACAACCATGCACACACACACACTCACACCTAGGGGCAATTTGGAGAGGCCAATTAACCCGACAGTCATGTTTTTGGACTGTGGGAGGAAATTGAAGTACCTGGAGAAAACTCACACATGCTCAGGGAGAACATGCAAACTCCATGCAGAAAGACCAGGGCTGGGAATTGAACCCAGAACCTTCTTGCTGCAAGGCAACAGCTCTACCAACTGCACCACTGTGCAGCCCTCCATGTGTAAAAGGACAACAAATTTATTTAGTAAATCTTCCTGCTGGCATTGACCTCTGAAACTGTGGAGACTTGCCTGTGAACAGCCTCGCGTGTTCTCATCCGAGTTTTAATAACTCTGCAGGTAATTGATGCAGCTGGATCACAGTGTGTGGAAATTGCTTTGTTACACTCAAGAGTCTCGCTGTGAGGCTCTCTGTTGTCCTCTGATTTATATTGGGGAATTCAATTGGTGTTTTTAATGAAGTTTGTTAATTCGGTGATTTTGTGTTTGTATTCACAGTTTCCAAAAAAAAAGGAAAAAAAAGGCTCATGTTTGCTGTTGTGTTGAAGGTGGCCAATAAATCACCATGCAGGAAAATAAATTTTATGTCAGCAGTTAAATCTAATTAGACCCTGATATTAAGATGTTATCCACTGACTAGCTCTGAATTCCCACCATCACATTGTTGGCTGTAAGATTTTGAGTGTCTCAGTAAGCAGGGATGTTCACTGCCTAGGGTTCAGACGATCCATTATGTGAGTTACATGGTGTGAAGGGGCCCAGTTTTCTTTTCCAGATAAGCAATTTTCCAGTTATTGGCTTATTAATATTTCTATCTGATATGCCGCAAGGCTATGAAATATATTATTCAAAGTGTATTGTGCTTCTTTTGAAATGTTTAAAAACGAACAACGCGCCACACATCTGTTTCACCTGCACCATGGCAGGAGGAGGGCAACACTTCAGCCTGAGTATTTAAGATTTTTAACAGTGGATAATTAAAAAGTCCTTCAAAGGGGCACTATTATGTAAAATCAACTTTTAGCAGCTTTCAATCGTGTTATAACGTCATTTCCTCGACAACAGCAGCATATCTTGAGTGTTGCATTGATTCTTTCATGCATGTCTGAGAAATACTTAATTTTTTACAACAGCTGAAGGTAATGCAGATACTTGATTGTCTCTGCTACGCTACAGCTGCTATTCTACAAGCCCAAATGCTGTCAGACAAAAATGTTGACAGTGCAGGAGGCTTTCTGCAATGATTTTATTCATAAGTGTTGTTTGGCAACCCGGGTATAATTTTGTGTAGGTCAGAATGTACAGATAATTATTTGTCCTAGTCACCATCTATAGCAGATAGTGACTAGGCACTAAACCCCCTGTATAATAGAAGAAGTTGGTCGGAGGGGGAGGGGGGGGACAACATCAGCCACATCCTTCGATGATAGGATTTCTCTTGGGACACCAACATCTGAATAACAATAAAACAGCCTGACAGCTGAGGGGGGGGAGGAAAGTGTTTTCCACAAACCATACCTGTCACAATAAGAGCAAGAAGAAAAAAAAGAAAAGAAAGGAAAGCTTCTAGTCATGGCAGATTTGAATAATTCCCACAAGGTTTTACTTTTGGAAATATTCCCCTTTTCCCAACGAAATCCAGGGAATGTCATGGACATGTATGGATGCAACTGGAATTACAATGACTACATTTTAATCTCTGTGTAGGAATGTGTTCTCATGGCAATCTGTAAATAATTCAGGAACAAAAAAATTGAACTGCCATGCAAAAAAAAAAAAAAAGATATGTCACACAATGTTTAACATAATAATCAAGGCTCTACTTTTGATTAGCTTCTCTGTCTCTACAGCGGGTGTATTTCTACCATTTTACACCTTTTAGGCTCCTAGAGACGGAGAGCAGTCGTATTAAACAAGCTGAATCATTGCTCCTAACTTGCATGGAGCTCCATTTATGTAACTCAGGGGTCAGAGGACTGAAAGGACTTTGAGCTATAGGAGATTAAATGCAACAGTGCACTTTGTGGATCAGCCATAAATGACAGGCCATTTATTTATGATACAGAGAGAGACTGCATATCTACCGAATGGTAATTGAATTCGGATCTTGGATGGGATTCCCGAATAGCTCAAGATGACTTCAACCTGCGTGTGCTTTAAAACGGCCCCAGCAATGAAATGAGAAGACTGAAGGCGTTAAAGACGTCGTCCTGCTCAGTTCTTCCATTCACACCTCCCCGTATTTTTGTGTATTTATTTTTACTGAAATGAAAGAAGAGTGCAGCAAGATGAAAAGATGTTCAACTTTATTGCACAAGGCCAAAATGTTTAATTTCTGATTGCAGATGCTTAAAACCAGTGGCAATCTGACTGAAAGCAAAGTACACTGCAAGTGTGACAGACCAACCGACTGAATTGTGACTTTTATTAAAGGATTTTTGAATGTCAAGGATTAAGTCGAAATATTTTATTAAATCAAGTTTGTCTTCTGTCAAACTCAGAAATGTCTGACAATTAATACTGGAGAGTTTGAGCAAAGAAATGGCTCTTGGAAGGCCATTTTACCAAAGCAACTCAAGACGTTGGTGTGCTTTCCAGGGTGCTGCAGACCAAAAGCTTTCCCAGTTCTTTCCCCAAAACATTTCACGTCTGATCTGCAAGTGTCACAGGTCTTTTGTAGAAGCTGAATAAATTTCCTCGTACTTCCACTCAAGGCATTTGAAGGTTTCTCACGTTTTGTCACGTTCCAAACACAAACGCCATTGTCATCTACGGGGGTCTTGCGTGAGAAACCAACTCATAGTCGTGCGTAATTATGAGATGAAAGCAAAATCATTTTTCATGCAAGTAACATTTTGAAAAGTTCAGAATGCGTTCGTGTTCATACAACTTTAGTCTGACACACCGAAATGAAATCCAGTGCAAACGTTTGCCATCAGAAGCGTCTTTAGTCTTGATGTAAATCCAGCTGTTCTGCAAAGGGCTAATAGGTTTGTTCGAGGACACTAATGAACAAACAGCATCATGGAGACCAAGGAAACACACCAGCCGGTTCACGAACAACGTTGAGGGAGAATTTAAATCAGGGTGAGGTTATAAATATCATCTCAAGTTTAGAATATCTCACAGAGATCTGTCAATCCGTCGTCTGGAAATGGAGTCAATCGACAGGACATCCATTGGTTGTGCACTCCACAAATCGGGACTTTGTGAAAAAGTAGCTATGACCATGACCTTTTTGAAAGAAAGCCATGGAAAGTCAGAAGTGATGATGGAAAGATGGATCAACCAGGACAATCCTGAAGAAAAAAAATATTTTTGGAGGCTCCAAAAGACTTGAGGCTGAGGCAGAACTTCACCATCCAGCTGAACAACTCTAAACATGCAACCATGGTTAAGATCAAAAATAAATGATTGTGTTGGAAAGGCTCAGTCAAAGTCCAGCTCCACATACAGTTGAGAGTCTCCAGCAAGACTTGAAAACTGATTTTAAAAAATCTGTCAGGTTTTTATTGCTCAAAAATGTTGTTTCCTTTCAATCCTGCTTTAGAATTACGCACTGCTTTGGTTTGGTCTGTCTCTTAAAATTCCAACAGGTAACATGCTTTTAATGTTTGTGATTGCAATGTGACAAATTTAAAAGGATGCAAAAAAAATCAAAACAAAAAAAAACTAACTGGCAAGACATTATCTCAGTGAAATCATAACAAATAATATGTCAAATGGCACAAACCATTCATATGCAAAACGAAAATGAGAAAATTGGAACTAATTTTGGAGCATCGTGTGCTTTACTTACAAAAAGCTTATACTAAAACAACATACCTATACTTCCTATCCGTCTCTGGCATTAGAGTAAATTTATTCACATCCTGCTGAGAGTGTAACTCTCCATGTGGCGAGATGGCGAAGCAGATGGAGCAAATGACAACTCCGACATTAAAGTAAGGAGAAAGCTGTTTACTTGTTTGTCTTTATCAGATGGAGCATCTCCGTAACTCTGAAACGGGAAGTAAAAGTCGACATAAGATGTTCGTTATGACTGAGAGGGAGTGAGAGAATCAAATTTGGAGCCAACTACTTTGTGATTTAGCAAATGATGGTGCTTCACGGGGAAGGAGAATTGAACAACAGAAACTACAGACTGAACACAGAATAATGCAGAAGCTGCTCACTGTGCTGCTGAACACAGATCCAAAATGGCTGTTACTAATATGATCATACTGGTCATCATACAAATGGCTAATGACCGACATCTCTAACTTGTTTTATTGGAGACGACCTCGGTCAATACTCTTCAGAGCTTCCTGATTTTTGTTTTACCTAATGTCATTTTTTTTAATCCTCTAAAATGTCTTAGCTGAAAGATGGCCATAATAAAAGAAGGTGATGTTAAAAACACTGAGAAGTGCTTTTTTTTTTCTTTTTTTTTTTACTTATTTATCCCAACCTCTTTTTTCAAATGAAAGAAATGGATGATTTTATTTTATAGTCTTTGGGGAAATCAACCTTTCTATAAGCATTTTTGAATATTTCCAAGCCATAAAATGAACCACAAATACTCTAAATACGAGGTTGAGAAGGGGATCTTGAGCAGCGAGTTTCTTTGGATGCCCCAAAAAGTGTGTTCTTTTTTTCGGCTGTGCTTTGTACCGATCGTGACGCCATTTGCGGTTTGAGCTTAAGGACACAATGGCAACCATTTCTAAACAGTCCTTACACGTCTCAGAGGGAAAAGGGATGTTACATCAGCCATGCCTTTGTTAATCCAAATAAGCTAAATTGATGCAACTCTGCAGTTTAAAAATCCGTTCTTACCCGTGACAGGCTAGCGATGCAGAATCCGCTCGGTGACAGCAGTAGGAGCTGTGTGTTGTATCCATCATCTCCAATCTGACATGTGCACACCTGTTTGTGTCTGACTCCATTTCCATCTCAAAGAGCCATCCAAGCAGTGGATCAGCTTTTACCCTCACACCCTCCACAGTACTTTAACGTGGCGCTGATGTGCAACAAGACCCATTCAGACCGAGCTTCAAAGTGCTATGTAAGCGTGGACTTTGTCCTTACAGCGAAACAGTGTCATAAACGAAATCTGAGTAACATGTAAGTAAATCAGCATTGTGCTCGCCAACATTGCTTAACAACATTTTGTGAAGCACTGAGGGTCCTGTCTTTTGATCTGCTTTAAAAAGAAACAAACATTTATTTAAATCCTTAAGTCATTCCAGAGCCACTTAAAGGTTCAGCATGAGCCTTTACGCCACTTTTCTTCTTCAGTTTGGTTTGTGCTTGTAGCTCGTTATAGTTTTGCTTGGTTTCATGTTTAAAATCAAGAAACATGCAAAAAGAAAAAAAATAACTTTAAAGCAAACAAAAGGCAAACAGGCCTTCAGTTTGGAAAGTTGAATTCAGGACAAAAAGTCTACACAAGAAAAAGTAGTGATAGCAAAATCTGCAGTTTAAATGACATAAAGTGAAGTTCATAAAGTGAGGATTTACATAGCGATTTGTCCAACGAGGAGAAAGAAGCTAAGAGTAATGGTGTGAACAGTGGCTTTGAGACCTGAAAAACCAACACCTTACTGGGGGATTTAAGTTTTCTGCATAAAGTCCAGTCTGCTGATAATCTGCTGAAGTAGACCAATTGTTTGTGACAAAAACTTCATTTTGAAACGCTCAGATTTTTTGCAACGTTTAGGTTAGACACTGAATACATCCAGAACAACCAGATGCACATCTGCATTAAGACTCGCTTCTCGCCCAGAGGCATAAGGTTTATTTATTTTACCAAGTCCTGCAGTTGTTGTCTAAGTCATTTTATCCACATAACCAGTCTGTGTTTTACTACTGACAGTTTAACTTCATTAGTCGCTTGGTGATTTTCCCTTCTACAACGCTGTCTTCCTTTCTGATATCACTGGGTATCCACTGCAACAAGCACACTCAGGATGTGATTTCATCAGATTGCTCAGTTATCACGTTGGATTGCTGCAAAACCTGTCGTAACTTTCTTCATGTGCTGCTGTACGTATTGTTGTATGATTTCCCTGCAAGCTTGAATAATCCTCCACACAGTTTAGCTTAAAATCTTTGTGTTCATTTCTCAGTGGGCCGTTCAAAATGAGAACATCAAAATGTTATATTTCTCATGTGGCGGAAGGAAGAGGATTTCAAATAACGAAAGACAATCAGACTGAATGTTCGCTCTGTCGTTTGGCTCAGAAACAGGAAAGAAAAACTATGCTGCTGATTAATGTGGGCAAACCAGCAGGAGGATCGTCTGGACAGAGTGATTTCTGATTTAACTTAAAATGCAGTTTTTATATTTGGTTCGGAAAGAAGACGCATTCAGTTGTCACAATGTTCTGACTTTTTTTTGCATAAACTCTGCGTCTCCTTGACATTCTCCATGCTTATCTGTGGTCCATCTTATTGAATGAAACATTTATTCTTTATATATATAAAGAATAAATATATATTCTTATAAATAAATATATATATATATATCTATATATATATATATAGATATAAATATATCTATATATATATATATAGATATATATATATATATATATATATATATAGAGAGAGAGAGAGAGAGAGAGATTTGATATGCTATTGATATGAAGTGAAGTGACAAATTAACCCTATTTTTATACTTTCTACCATAACTAATTTAATTATATTAGCAACAATGACATTCATTACCCTATTTGAAAATCATTACAAATCCTGCCCATGCTATTTCTATTGCATTAACGACTGAGGGGATTATTACGCCAGCATTTGTGTGTTGGTAAGATCCGAGGAGCTTCTTGGATTATCCTCCCATGTGACGCAACAAACCTGAAAGATTAAAGCTTAATCTTATTAAAATGCCATTATATTAAATGTTACGTTTCTGCAAAAATAACACATATCTTTATCTAAGGAGCTGCCAGGATGTTTCCCTTTGTTCAGCATGTGTCGATTTCTTACATTAATGCAAAGGAAGACTTGGCACAAATCCAATCACGAGATTATATAAGTGCCTTATACATTTAGGACACATAAATGTATCAGGTGACACTGCAGCAACAACAACAACAAAGAGGGAAAATGATTGAAATTGGTAGCGTACATGTTTCTTTATATTTGCCAGGATTCAACTGATCTCCGCAGAAGTCCTCTGTAGGTAGAGTATCGAGTGACGGAGCCACTGAATGTCTGCTGGGTGAAAGGTAAAAGAAAATCTATGCATGCAGGAGGAGGATAATGAAGTGGAGTGAAGTCAGACCCTACAGGCACATGTCAGTGACTCAGTCTGGATCCCTTGACGATCAAGATTTTTCCCTTTAATTAAAATCCAGTTTCTCCCTAGTTGTGACCGACAGCTTTGAAAATAAAGGAGGCGCCGCCTCTCTCCCTGTTAAATCTGTCGATCCACGGCCTAATAACACAATTGATTTAAGTACACAGCTGCCAATTGAAAAGTGAAGAAACAATCTGGTTCATTGGATTATACAGTTCTTTTTTTTTATTTTGCTAAAAAAAATTAAAAAAAACTGGAAAAAGTATTTTAATCTCTGGATGTAAATTGAAACTTTCTCACCTAAACGTCACATCTTGAGAAAAAGATTCAAATCAACAATCACTAACGAGAGTGAAGAGGACAGGATTGATATATGGTGTGGAAATAAAAATCTTAATAAATGTGGCAGGCGTTTGTATTCAGCCCCTTTTATTCTGACACGCAGAAATGACATTTCGAGAAACCAACTGCCTTCAGAAGTCACCTAAATAAAAGTGAAACATATTTGCTTTCTTACAAGGCGCCATTAATAATCAGAATTTAATGAAGCTTCCTCTGATGGACAGGTGTTTCAATTGTCAGATCTAACTGAGAAACTGAGAGCACCTAAACCATTTTGATACAAGTATCAGTGACCAGTTCACCACAGTCTGCTAGGTGCCCTAGAGAGTTATTTAAATATTTCAAATTTTGGTAACTTTTCATCACAAAAAATAAATAAATAAATAAAATAAACAAGCAAATCCTAAAATATAGAATTGGTGAAAAAAGAATTAAACCATGTTGACTTGAAATGCAGCTATTTTAGAAAGATATGGCAGGCATTCTTAAAACAATACATAATTTTGAGCCTTCCTGCAAGAATTTGTCCAAAGGTAAAGTAAGGAGAGCGACCGCAGAACCCTTCCTGTTCTTCAAATACACACAGGGTTAATTCATTCAGTCATCAGCTAAGAGCTCTGTAAACAGTCACTGGCTTATCCAAATGATTTCTGCAGAGGATTTCTGAAATGGTTACTTGGCGCAAACAGTGGAGCCCCCACCACTGAAACCGACACGAACAGGATCCAAGGAAACTAAATCACACACCAATGGCATTTGATACAGACATATATATTTTTGGATCTGTGGTTCCTACACAATATGGAAATGTGTGGTATTTTCTGTGATTTATAAGTCTTCCCTCTTGGAAAAAGAAATTTAGAAATATTAGTATTTTCCAGACTTTATCCATCCATCCTCCTTCTCTCCCTCCCTCTCTCTTCAAAACAATGTCTGCCACGAGTTCACTGAAAACTTTGGAATCCAAACTCCAAAAACGTTGTAAAAGTCTGAATGTTTTACATAAGACATGCACAGGGACAAACGAACAAAACTTTAAACTTTTAATAGCAAAATATTTTTTCATCCATCTAAATATATCTCTTCTTTGTAACCTTTACAAAGTCATTTCAAAGTCACTTTTGCGCCGATCAGAATTCGGTTTTCTTGTAAAATATCCCATTAGAATTTCTTGTCTTCATCACATGTCCCTATTTGTACTATTAATCTTCTCCCTGACAAATGAGGTCCTTTAGTCCCCCAAGCATGCATAAATAATGATAATGACATACCGCGGCTTTGACAAGGAACCATCTTTGTGTTTTGGTGGATGAAGTGTCCTTGAAAATAATAAGGAGGATCTGAAACACGCCTATATTGGTGCGATCCGTGCTCCACTGCTACTGGTAAGCTTAAATTGTATTATTGCTCTAACATGTCTGACTTATCTCTTTCAGAGTTACCAATGCCTCGGAGGGGGCAAGAAACACAACTCTAATTTAGCTTGAAATTAGATTTTAACAAAGTTCCACATGGCAAGCATGTCTTCAACTGAAACACGCAGTTCAAACACATTTCTAACAACTATTAAAAGTTCAAGTGATATAAATAATGTTAAGAAAATAAATTTAAAATATGCTAGTTTTAAAACTTAACATATCTTGATTGAAATAGCCTAATTATAGTTTTGAAATTAGTAACTTATTCTGGCCTATTGACCTTTATGTTACTAGTAGTTAAAGCAGATGGTTTGCTGAGATCTTTTGAACTGCCATTTGTCTGTGTGGGAAACAATCAGGAGAAGTTCCAGCTTTTCACACTCATTTGTGAAAAGCCATAAAACAGCAGTTCAGGAGAGTCTCTGCTCTCACTTTGTTTAAACAATGGGCACAAATGGTCTTAGATCGTGATTTGCTAGTAGTTTTAAAAAGGTCAGAAACAGCTTCTGGTTGGGTGAGCAAAGATACACCTTATTTGAATAAATTAAAGACAAGAATACGCCTTTACTATAAAACTTTCTACACAGAAGTAACTAATCAGATTTGCTCTTGCAACTCTCCAAAGACGTCTTTGCTTTTCTTTTTTCTTTCTTCTTCTTTTCCATTTGTCTCAGGTGAATGAATGTATGTCTAGGTTGTTCTGCAGTTTCTGTTGTAATTTGCATACATTGTCTTCTATTGGATTAAACTCTGTAATTCTGTGACGTCTGCACTCGTTTTCTGTGTGGCTACACGCGGTCCGCCGGGAGAACCTGGGATCGAAGAAGATTGAGCCAGAGAGTTTTCTTAAGAAATATTATAATCTAAAATCTTCTTCAACAATAACTTTTGGCAGCCACTGTACTCTCACATTCATACGAGACACTTTCTTGTCCTAAAAAGAACATTACAAATGCCACTATTAAAAATCATTAAGTCTCACTGAAACTTTGATTAGTTATTAGCTTATACACACAGCATCCTATATGGTGGGTGGTCCCGCAAATCCATCATGTGTTGTCTGCTGTCAGACTCTGGGAAAAACAATTAAAGCCACCACTCACAGGTCGAGTTGCTCCAATAGTCATCGCTGCAACCTCTGTGTGAGGGCCTTGGAGAGTGACATTCATTAGGAAATGCCACTGGAGGAGGGATGCATGCACAAGCAAATGAAGTAACCCACAATATATTAGGTTGAGGACTCAAGGGACTGAACAGATGAATGAAAATGACAATGAGTAAACTATGAAGTTTGCTAGGCAAACTTTACAACAGCATACAGAAACATCATGCAGTCGTCAATAATGAAACAAACATTACATTTTGCCAAATGCCATCATGAAAATTATCAGGCAAATGCACATAAAACATGTTGATCAATGTTCCAGCTACTGCTAGTCAGAGGCGTTTCTAAACCAATGGGTTTTTATCCTTGATTTAATGGAGCTCAGTCTTTCAGCGCTTTTGTAGTTTCCTGGAAGTTTGTTCCAGATTTGCGGTGCTTGTTAACTAACTGCACATATTTTCATCAAACTGAAAATGGCACTTAAAAACTGGGAGCTCAAGGCTGAAGCAAACAATACAATCAGATTCTCGACAATCATTTTGCAGGCAATGTTTAGCTTCTGGCTGCGGTCATATGGGCGTAGAAGTACACACTCAATCAGTTTCAGTGAGTCAAATTCTCAGTTCGTTAATGCTCTTTGTCGGTAGTGTCTACACAGAGTAATCAGGAAAGTGCAGGCTGCTGAATAAAGGAGAATATTACTGAGCAATAATATTTGCCTGGGCATTGATTTCAGCTTGCTTTAGGGTCTCTGTGCTCAGATGTAGCTTCCCAACGAGACGTTTTACTAGGGAAAAAAGGTCAGCTGACGTGATTGATAACCTATTTTATAAAGGGTCGTACAGACAGTATTACTGGTGCATTTCGAATGCTCAATCTCAATAGCATTTGCTCCAAGTGGCTCATAAAAAGCCAATATAAGAGGGGAAACTGAATAATGGCATCCTTATTTGTGGTTCTTTGAATGTCATGCATCTATAAAACAGGCCTTGCACTCGTCGAGGGAGGCGAGAGCCCTCTGGGTCTTCATATAGGCTCTTGATGAGTTGTTGTTTATGGCTGCAGAATGAGAGGAAAGGAGCCACCTGCCTCCAGTGGCTCAGAGTATTGATTATTTATTGAAAGTTTAATCTCCAAAGTGTTGCACAGGGAAGTGTGTCGTTATAACGGTGACCCTTCTGTCAGGTGTGTATTTGAACTAATACATCATGGGGGCCTACACACCACCTAACTAAACCTACAACTCCCCTTATTGGACAAAAAATATTATATTTCATCAGAAACGTTAAGTTTCATTAAGGCAGACAGACAAATTATCCAATTAATTTAGCACTGAATCATATGGTTCAGTTATATATCCTGAATAATGGTAAATAGTAAACGGCCTGTACTTGGATAGCGCTTTAGTCCAGAGGACTCCAAAGCTTTTCACATTACATTCAGTCATGAAAAACTTTAAAATATCTTCAGAAACCCCATAGAACTGTTGATATATACCACCCTATGGAATCCTAAGGAATACAACTAGCTAATGTTTGTTATCTTGCTACAGCAGGCTTTCATTAGCTTGTTGTAAAAATAAGCTAACAAAAAAAACTTGCTACAACATGCTTTTCTTAGCTTGTTGTAGTTTTTTTGTGAACTTGTTAGCTTGTCTTTTACAAAGACTTGCTTTTTCTGAATTGTTTTGTAATACGTTAGCTTGCTTTGTGAAGTGTTCAGAAGTGCTTATTTGGCCTGCTTTTGAGAATATCAAGGGCAGCAGGAAAACAGAGTTCCAAGAATCTGTGTCCTGGTCATTTTTAGAAAAAATATTAACAATGAATAAGGACAAGAAAGACTTTTTTGCCGTGCAAGTAAGCTTGGCAAGAGCAGGTGGACCGAGCAGCTCAAACTTAAGCCTGACGTCCTTTCTGCTAAATTAGTAACTTCCAACATCATGTTGTGTCACATTTAACAGCCACTGTGTTGTGAGAAGGTATGGTCAAAAACTGTTTTTATTTAAAAGTAGAATATATATCACCAAATGAGACTTTGTATCTATTCTGGCAAAGCGTCGATGAACTTAAATCAGCCAGAAATCACCAGAGCAAGACACTAAGCTGAACTTTCTAAGATTGTCATCACTCTCTGATGGGGGACCCTGAAACAGCCTTTCATTTTATTTTCTTATGGATATTTCTAATTTTCTTCTGCTAAGAGAGGCAAATTTACTTCTCAGCATTATACTAAATGATCCATACATAACTTATGCTGCATGGTAAATCACAATAATTGTTTGGAGCCCTGACGTACCAGCGCAATTATACTTGTCTCAGCACTGTTGGAAAATGTATTATTGATCAAAATGTTCGCTGGTTAAATTATTTTGGCTGCGGGAAAGGAAGAGAGGGGAGAAGTGAATGTGAGGGAAAGAAAAAGATTTTCAGCCTGTTTAGTTTGATTAGCAAATAACTGTCAAGGCGAAGCAAATTTATTTATATAGCGCCAGGCAATCTAAAGTGCTTCACAGGACATCGAAGGTTAATGTTTCTAAGATATAACTAGTTTTTGGGCAATTACAGAGGCACACTGGTATATATTTGTCATACTGTCTGCATGCCTAGTCAATGGCTCGGCATGCTGGATGCTCGCCTTAGCCACCTTAACAACACTGAATCTTATATTGCGCCCGTGATTGTCGTATGCATTACTTGTTTATATGTTATCCTATAATACAATGACACAGAAAAATTGGATTTCCCCAAGTTTTAGGCAAACAAGATCTCGCTTTATGAAACTAATAAAAGAAATCTACATCACCATAAATAAAATACGAGCTCGCCCTCTACAGCGGATCGCTTCCGGTTCCTAACAACAACTCTCTCCTGGGACCTGAAATGGTCGTCACATGCAAGATACCTTTTGGAGGAAAACCCAGCACAAATGAAACTTCCTGAGCCAACTCTAGCAGGACAACACTTCCACAGGAGCAGCTGTGGTCTTCTTCTACACTGCCATTATTCAGTCCGCCCTGTGCATATCCATCACTGTGTGATTTAATAAGAGACGAATAATAAATATGAAAATCCTTTTTGTCTACAGGACAAAGATGCATTACTTTGTTCGTCTATCATAAATCTTAACTCATGCAGGTTTAAGTTACAGACAGGAATTTTTTATTTTTTTTAAACTTCCAGGGTTGGGGATACCTGTGTAAAATGTGTAAAAAGCTGCTTAAGGAAATTAAAAGTGAGAATTGCTACAACTCTAATGTATCTTATTCTTGCTTCTTTTCCAATGTTGATGCCTTTAAATTCCGAACATTGTATTATCCTTCTTTTTTTTATTTTGCTTTGTTCTGATTCACTTTGGCCCTATATATATATTTTTTTTAAACAATTTCAGGTGTTTAAATTCCTGCTGAATACCGCATGGGGAGCAGGCAGAGCAGGCCGTAACATGAATAATCCATTGGCGGATGAGGTCTCAATCACCA
Source organism: Poecilia mexicana (assembly GCF_051168715.1). Taxonomy (NCBI): domain Eukaryota; kingdom Metazoa; phylum Chordata; class Actinopteri; order Cyprinodontiformes; family Poeciliidae; genus Poecilia; species Poecilia mexicana. The sequence continues at coordinate 24,476,908 of NW_028263375.1, forward strand.
TTATACTCGGGGAGAGTAAAAGCAGGCTGAGGCAGCAATAGCCTGTCCACCTAAAAACAGAAAACACTTTGCATTTTTAAGCAGAAAAAAAAAACATTTATCTTTCAAAGGGTTGCACTTAAATATATTCACCATCACCGGGCATTTCCCCTGCAGATGTATGAGCTCGTTATGTGAGATAAATAGGCCACTCTTAATGCTTAATCTCATGAAGATAAGTAGAATGAAAGTTGGCAATGCTTTTACAGCATCCAACAAATCCTGTCCTGGAGTTAAGCAAAAGCTCATTTGGAAGCCTTTTTCAGACCCTGTGTTATTTTATTAAGCGCGGACAGAAGGAGAAAAAGAGCTAACGGGCATTCACAGCAAACACACAATAAAATCATTCATTTCCTGATAAATCCACGGGACTTGCTGCAGTTTTGTTTCACACTCATTTGCCATTGACTTACAGATTCAGAGGTAAACATATGATCACTTTTCTAAAAACATTTCAAACCTTTTCCACACTTGCTGCACACTAAGCCACTCCTCGACAAGAACACGGACACATCAAGCTGGTTCTTAGCATAGTCCATTTTAAATTCATCACACAGAACCGTTGCCAATTCGGGGCACGTCCATCGATGCGTCTGCGAAATGAAGAGCCACAGGCTGCCGACCCAGACACATCAGCTCCTCTTTTGGCCATCTAACAACAGTTTCTCAACTCCTCTCACATTGATTTCTCATTTTCGGCTCACTGCACCCTTCAAGGATTGAGTCTATGCTCGGTCGCAGTGTGGCATGAATGAGCAACAAGTAGGCGCAGTGTTTAGGGTGGAAAAGTCAAAATCATACAGATTGGAGTGAAAACAAGAGACCGTCAGCCTCAGGTTACTATTTTACTCATAGATTATTTGTGAAAAGTAAACACAACCAATGATCCATATTCTCCATTACTTGAGAGGTTATGTCTAAAAGCAGGAAGAACATTTATTCAATGCTACAACCCTGCAGAGTTTTTATATTGTGAGTATTCATTGCCTTTACCCTATCTCTTATAGGAATTATCTTGGTTCTTTGTGACAACAAGATGAATAAATATTGCTTTAGTGACTTTGGTCCAAACTGACATTATATATACATGGATAAGTTTCTGCTGAGTTGTTGGCTGCACATGCCTGATAGACATTTCCTGCTCCACCACATCCCAAGGGTGCTCGTAGATTGAGATCTGGTTAACTTTGGAGGTCATTGTAGTACGGCGAACTCATTATGGTCAAGAAGCAACAATGAGATGATAGGGTGTGTTATCCTGCTGGAAGAAACCATAAGAGGATGTGATCACAAGGGGATGGACCCGATCAGCAATATTTTCTGCCAGATACGACAGTAAGACAGATTACAAGGACGCAAAAGTGCGCCAAGGAAATATTCTCCAATCATGAGACCGCCTCTAGTCCAGATGGTGTTCTGCACACCTTAGTCGTAGACGTAGCAAGAAGCCTTTGAGCTACTGGTGTCTTTCTAGGGTACTTACATCTATATAAACAGATGGTCACTGGATATATCTCCAAACTATTCCTCTGGAAACCTGAGACGATTTTGTGGGTGAACTAAGACGGTCCGTGTATTTTCAGGCAGTTCGTTTTTTCGTTTGAATTGGAAAATGAAAATACAAAAATAGACTAGTTTTTTCCGTTTTTCGTTGGGAAATCAGAAATAAACGAAATAACGAACTGCTTGAAAATACACGCACCAAGCTGTTATCCAATTTCCGATTTTGGTTTAATAAACTAAAAACGAGCCTATTTTAGTTTTTTCATTTCTCACAAAAAAAACACAAAAAAAAACGTACTGCCTGAAAATACACAGACCCAACACCAACAATCATTCCACGTTTTAAATAAATACAATACTGTTTCTTCATATCTCGCAGGCTAAACACACTGAGCTGCTGCTGTCTGATTGGCCAGGTTCATGCACCTAATAAAGTGGTGGGTGAATGTATCATCCAGTCAAACACGACTTTACAACAACACAAACAGCTGCGGCTTGTTTTGTTGTAGAGAAGTTTGACAGGAAAACCTTCTTAGTCTTCCAACCTGCAGTTCCCACAGTTTTTGACTTTCCATTTTAACATCAAGCCTATACAGTCTAGATTAAAACAACGGCAACAGAAGCATTAGAAATATATTTTTGATTTATTCTAAAAAGTCTCCTAAACATTCAATATTTGTTTTCCAGTTCTGAAGCAAACATAATCAAATACATCATTAAATTCCTCATGATGTTTGGTGCTTTGATGACAGAGCACAGTCCCTTTGAAGTTACATCAGTTACACAAACAGATTTTGTTCGGGCAGCAATAAACACAAACAAGACGTGTCCAATAAAATATGCAGTAAATGAAGAAGTGCGGAGTGTTTGCAATAATACCCACAAATACTTCAGGTTGACATCATAGATGTCCAATAAATACTGATCCGATTAATATGAAATGTTTAATCAAGAGAAGCTTTAAGTCTTTAACCAAAACCAAGAAAGGAAATACTTGTCCAGAATTATATTAAGAATCTAAAATACTAAATAAAATACTCTCTTTAGGTCAAAATTTAAGTTTTCTCATGAAACTCAAAGCAAATAAATGTCTTTACTCCTTTTCAAGCTCTCTCTGAATTTAAAAGTAAAAAAAAAGAAAAAAAAAGTAAAACAAAAATGTGATTGTCATTAAAAACAGAGATTGTTGTCCTTATCAGGATCAAGTCTGTAATCTCTGCCGGGCAAAGTAAAGACAGTGTATTTTCCAGGAAAGTGAGGAAGTAACTGTGTCATTATTGCGTCTTCATCAGACAGATGTGTACCAAAACTATCTATGTGTAAAAAAAAAATAAAAATACAAATAAAATAAAACACATTCTGCTCATTATTTTTCCACTCATATAATCTCAACAATACAATCTCAGCATACACAATGTAAACAAATCACTGTCTGGTCTTAACTACAACATCCAGTAGGTCATCTCCACAGGAGGAACATCAGTCAACAGCATCAGGCACTGGAATGATATTAGCTTGCGATCCAATGTCTTCTGGTTGAACCAGCCTGACGCTCTCTCTTAACCTTTTGGTAAACAGGTGGCTGGATAGGCCGCAGTAGGAACGCGTAGTTGCCTGCAACGCCGCTTCCAGTGGCTGAAGCAGGGAGCTCTCCATGTCCTCGCCAAAGGAGTACTGGGGTCAGAAGAGACATGGACGGGTTATTATTATGTTGTCAGAAATCTGACAAGGAAGATATTACTTTATTCTACGGTTCGGTTTCTGGAGGGTCTGGGTCAATTCAACAATTCGTGCTCCAACTGGTACCCACATTTTAACATTTTGTCCCAACCCACTTCCATTTGGCAAACCTTTTACTTGACAACAGCGTGTTTTTACCGATTGCAACAAAAATGGTTACCATGGTTACCATTTACTTAACAACTGTGCTTGGTAGGTAGATGGGATTATTTATAGAAGGCAATGGTAATAAAGTCAGAAAAATATTATTTTCTTCCCATATTTATCAAGACTTAGAAAATAGTGCAATCAAATTCCATGCTTTTAATTACTGGATGAAGTAAGGCAGACTCTATATCAAACTAGAACAACAATGAGAAACCCCAAATGGAAAGTTTAAATGTTTTTGATTCACAAAGCAACAGTCCGATTCCTTTTCACTTTAGTCCAGGTAAAACAACTTCTGATGTTGCCTCTGGATCAAGGTTGACTTAACACAAGGGACACTACATAGCCTATGTATTGAATAGGTCATTAATTGCAGGGGTTGCCACTGTGTACTGTTCCTTCTGTTTGGTGACAATTACATTCATTTATTGTGAATCTTCCTCCAAACTGTTGAAGGGTCTTTTTTTTTTCCAGAATATTCCCAGTGCTGCGACAATCCTTGCTTCCTAAGCACCTTTTCGAGGCATTCTACTCTTAACACGCCTGGATGCAGCGCTCTATGGAGAACCAGCTTCTTTATCAACATGCTTTTGTCCCGTACCCCTCCTTTTGGAGGGTGTCATTGACTGGCTGGACAACTATCAACTCATCGGTCTACCCTACCTTTGAGTGGGCCACAACAGGGTCATAACGCCACGTCTTTAGAAACCCGCTTCCACCTCTAGCATTAGCCTGAAATCTCTTAGTCTCTCTTAATTGTTGCTCTGTTTCAATCCTCCTTGGTTGATTTGAGTCCATGGGACGAGGAGAAAAACAGCATCATTAGCCAGTCTACATCCATTACTAGGGGAAGCCTAACCTGGCCACTATGAATCCAGGCAATGTTCTTAACCATTAGGTAAATGAGCAGGCTTCCTTAAGAGGTATAGAGATACTGATATATATATATATATATATATATATATATATATATATATATATATATATATATATATATATATATATATATATATAGAGAGAGAGAGAGAGAGAGAGAGAGAGAGAAAGAGAGAAAGAGAGAAAGAGAGATAGATAGATAGATAGATAGATAGATAGATAGATAGATAGATAGATAGATAGATAGATAGAGAGATATTGTTTTATGTGTTGGCTTATACAAAATAATAATGCATCCACATGGATTAATTTGCATATCTCAACTAACATTGTACGTGGATTATGAATATCTATCGCAAGAACAGAAATAGTTAGTAAAGTCCGGCAGTATGAGACACAGCAACATCTGCAGCATTTCTAATGTGCTTCCTCATATATTCCTCGCCGTCTGAGTCCAACAGCAGAGATAAAACTTCCAGATTTCCAGCTAGTCGAGGGAAACCAAGGTTCCTGCCATCTAGTGTGACAAGATAAAGATCCTGGCCTTTCACTTTCACGTTGAGGAGAAGCAATTGTTTATAGCTCCAGTAAATAAAAACGAACAAGTATTTTACAGCGTCTTATTTGACTCCAGTTTGGCGAAGCATCGCATTACTCAAAACTGTTTCTTTATTATTTTTCATAAACTGCGGCAGGCAATATAGTGCCATTAACGGCCGCCTATCGATTTTTATGTGGATGTGGCTGTTGCGTTGTCCACACAGCCATCATGATGTCTCAAACTAGCATCAGCACTAAAAATTTTACAACTCTTCAGTGAGCGTGGCTCGGTAATGGCAGTGGCCTTTATTGCAAGCTCCTCTGCCGACTGAGAGAGCCTGCCTTGGGAGCAGGGCTGACTAAGGAGCTCTTGGCGAGATGGAAATAGGAGTTCCTCCCAGAACCGTCCACACGGGGCTTTAGGATGTTGTTCTCAAAGGAACGAGTGGGAACAAAGTGGGAGGGTGCCGAGGGAACTGGAGAAAGAAGGGCGGATAATAAACTTCCGAGACACAATGAGGGAAACAAAGGACGGAAAGCTTTGTGGTTCTCTCTGAACTAATGGGATAATTTTGCAACAAAGAACAATTTTTACTTGATGAATTAAGCTATTTTTTTTTCCTCCTTCCACAAAGACCCTAAAATCCGAGGACTCTAATATGAGCAGTGCGTGCCTCTCTGCTGCTGGAGAGACTGATGGAGCTGGCCGAGTGCCTCATAATGAAGCCCGCTCGTTTACTTAATGGCTGAGAACATTGCCTGCATTGATAGTGGCCAGGTAAGGCCTGTCCTGGTAATGGATGGAGCCCGCCTAATGACGCTGCTCCTCCCGTCTTCCCATGGATTGCTGCCCGCAGGTTGACCAGTGAGCTCAAATCAACGAAGAGGGATCGAAAAAGAGCAACAATAAAGAGAGACTGAGAGACTTCAGGCCAATTTACTTCCTTACTCGGGATGTGGAATGTGCTGAGCCTTTGAGATCATAGGTTTAAAGCAGGGTGGTCAATACGACGAATGTTTGCTAAGCCAAACAAAATATATATGTTTGAACCGATGAATGTGACACAAGGGTTATGCTGACCATAACTTATATTCTAGGAGAATGAAAATGATGCATATTCTTATGGTCTGCAGATCTTAAATTCAGTTCTTGAATTGTGTAGATTTTGTCTCCTACCTTCTACAAATGGTAAGGATGTCACCATGCCAGTATTTGTAAGTTTACCCGTTTTTGTTCCAGACGGAAATTATTTCAATGAATTTCAAAAACACAAACTGTGAGCGCACGAGTGTGGCTTTTTATGTCAACCTTCCATATAAACAAGCTCAAATATCCAACTGTCCATTTGATAACCATCTGATCCAACACGTCACAACCTTAAAGACATGAAGTTGGTCATGATATCGACAATTAATCAGGAATCTTTTGCTTAATTGCAAAAGCACTTTCACCCTGCTGTTACTAAAACAAGGCTATGAGGGGAATGCGATATCAGTCCTATTCTGGAGACGTTTGTGAGCTTTAACACCGTTTTCATGACGCCTTGCACTGGATGCTCTCGGCTCACAGCTGACAGTGCAGAACGGGGTGGCTGTGGGCGGGAAAAGCTTTTATGGAGAGGCAGAAGCCAAAGTGAGGCTCTGTGCTCTGAGGGATATGGATATGATGCAGGTTATGGACTGATCAAACATTGATGTGGCAGGGGGGCACATAAAAAGTAATCAGATTAAATTCATCAGATTATGATTCGAAGCATCTCCAAGGGAATAAGAATGGGACATTCTGTACGCAGCTCATATGGACCTCCTAACTGGAACCTAGGTCTTATTTGGCAAAGTCAAATTAAAATATATTTTATGGAACCATTATGCTGTTGTGGCTGTTTCATTTTTTTTAATGCAATAACAGCCTTAACTCCCTCCACCCCTCCAAAAAAAACTAAAAAAAACCTCAAAACATACCATTAACAAAGTTTGATTTTATCTTTTATTTTTATCTATTCCACTGCTATTCCAGAAGTGTTTGTCCTCCGTTTCGTCCTTGAAATGGAGTCTTGTTTTCAACTCCCATCAAAACAAAAGACATTCGGCGCGTGTGAGGCGGCAGCTCCATCACGTCTCATCTCTCGCAGAAACGGATGACAACATGCGTTTCGCCTCATCTAACCTCACCTGCTCCTGACCACCACTGCCAGCAAAATATAACAGCTGAGCTCCAACTTCTTTGCCCGCAAAGTTCAGCTCAGCGCACGCCGTACCTTGAGGTCGCTTGTAGCAGACGCTGCCTATGGTGTGAGGTAGTGAGGAAAAAAAAAAAACGAGCTATGTCCTCCTTTGCAGAGCGAAGAATGAGCTCATTTTTCCTGTCTTCTTTCATTTCTCACTGCTGTGTATCCCAGCTGGATCCTTCCAGATTATATTGCTGCTGTGACCATCCGAGATCCCGCAACACAAAGCGAAACAGGAAAGATTACAACACACCCCGTGGGACAGCAGCTGTGCTTCCCGGTTAAATTACACCAGTCTATGTTCACACATCACAAAGCTGCCTTCGGCGGCAGAAGGTGTAAAAATAATGTATATTTAACCTTTCGTTTTAAAAGGCGAATCAAACTGTGCAATTGACGTCTGATGTTGTCGCTTGACAGATGTAGCCACTGCTGCGGGTGAGTCTGGGAAGATGCCTGAAGGGCGTATTGATAAGAAAATGACTAGCAAACGGTTTTACAAATAGTTTACACACACACACACACACACACACGATCAGTGGTGGTTCTTGCACGCATTGCGCTCTGATCATCGAACACTGATCTGTTCGATGCTAGGTCTTCTGCTTCATAAAAACTATTTTTGCTACATAGATAAATGGACGAACAAATCTACTTATTCGTATTTATACATTTACTGGGGTTGGAACAGTACAAATATGACTACACTTAATCACACTGTGGCGTGTGAACCAACATACCATCTCAATTTGTGCTGAAATTAGCACATATCAGTTATCCAACTGCAAGTAAATGCAATGCATAATAATAAGCAAGCTGGGTTGTGCTCCCCCCTCCTTTAGTGCGTTTGAATTACTGCGGTAAAAATGCAGCTTTGAACGCTGCATTTGAGAGTAAACTTTACAGATGATTATTACTAAAAAGGCCCAACATTTAAAATCTAAAGCAGACTGGCTCACTGTGGAGGCCACTGGGACCCGGGCTAGCGAGAAGCAGCAGCTCCAACCAGCTGGCCCTTAGGAGATTTTCTAAAGCTTCAAACGGACCCCAAGAGAGAAAAGCGTTCCCCTCGGTTTTTCATTCCCTTCTCAGAGTTCTCTTTGAGTTTCTTTAACGCAGCAGTGCGACTCTGTTCCCAACCAGAGGGAGAATGAAGGGTGGAGCTGATGCTTGTGATGTCACGCTGCAATGGGTTTATTGGAGCCCAACATCGTTTTTTTTCCTTCTTTTTTTTATTGAGTGCATTTGACAGCCCTCCAGGACATATCAAAAACTGCCACTGCATGCAACTGCTCTCTAAGAAAACAGAGCCGTAGAATTTCAACTCATTTCACCTTATACAGGATTTTTTTTTTTTTGCTCCATCATGATTTTTATGACTTTATTTATTTATTTTTTTTACTGTAATGGTGTCTTTCTACCTGTTTGATTGCCTCGTAGACAGCTCTGAAAGCAGGCTGCTTGTCGTTGTGATAAACTCCTCTGTTACCATGGAGAATAAAGACACCTTCTTCTTCAGCTTGTTGACAGTTGCTGCCGTAGATACAGTGGTCGGGACGGTAGTTCCACTGGCAGGGAAACACATACAGGCTTTCTGTAGAGGAACAAAATGAAAAAAAAAAAAAAGGCATAAACTTGCTTCTTTAATAACAGTCTACTACAAAACAAACAACATAAACTCCAACGTATGGGATACAATAAACAATACAATAATAAGGCCGCACCTACCAGGGTTGTGATGAAATATGATGTTAAGAAGATCCTGGTCCCCCCAGGTGATATTGAGTTTATACTTTTGAAGAAGAGGCATCAGAATTTCCCCCCACTGGAGCGTTACAGCTGTCATGTCACTCTAAAGCGACGGAAAAAAAAAAAAATCACAGCAACCCAAGAATTTATATCAATTTACGTCAAGAAACCAACAAATCTGCTTTTCAGGCAAGTCAGTCTTTTTCTCAAGTCATTTTTACATCAAGGAAGTTGTTATGCAGAAACCTATGCAAGCTGAAGGGATTTAAAGCAAAAGTACAAGAGTGACCTCAACTGTTTGATCTGAGTACTGCAGCAGAACCACTGGAAATGGTATTTTGTTCAAATATTATTTGACACTTTTTCAGTCATTAACTGTTTGAACAAGCACATAACCATATTCAAACCATCCGAGGCCAGAAATTAGCAGCATAAATCAATAGCATAACAGACTGCTGCCAACGCTTCCAATAAATACTTCAATAATATCGATCAATATTTCTACAGATGACGGTAGGTATCGCAGTCTTTACCTTGAAGAATTTTTCCCTGATGCGCGTCATGTTCATGAGCATGACCCCTGAGTTGACGCCCGTCTTGCCGTAGTAAGGGTGACGAGCGAAACGGTTGTACCAGCCAATACGAGGCTCCTCGTGCTCCGGTGCCATGGCAGCCAATTGGCTCGCGTTAAACTGAGAAAGTAGGCCCCAGATGTCTTCCACTGGACGCAGAAAAATAATATCTGTGTCTACATAAAGCAAAGACTCCTCCTGCTTTAGTATTAGCTGGAGAAGGAAAAAACAAACAGGAAACAATATTAGAATTTCTAAAACAGTAAAGAATTTCTGATGAATATCTTCTGATTAAAACGTCTTTAGACCTACCGGCAGAAACAGCCTCTGAGAGGCACAAGGCTTGAAGAGCTTTTTCCACTCGATTGCATTCTCCTCGGGAAACGCGATTGGATAGATGGTGAATGTAAACGTTGTCCGGACTGCCACGGGCCACATTTCCAACTTGACGGATGAAAATAGGACACAGAAATCTGTCCGTTACTGTGCTTCGAATGTCTCATTTTAAAGTGTTTTAGAGTTTAAAACTTAAAAAGACCTTCATAAAAACCACTGGAGAAGCAAAGAACATCCAGAAATAAGACAACTGAGCTTGAGTTTTGCTGCAAACACCAATGCCCGTTCGCAGAGCAATAATCCACTAAACTATCCCACACTATCAGGAAACACAAACGGAGGAATAAAACAATAAAACAACGACAGATGATCGTCTTCTAAGATTTGTTTTTAGTTCAACAATTAAATCTACACTGAAAATGCGCTCCCGTCTCAGGGTCGTAAAGGTTTTTGGGGCAAATCCAGGAGTTTGAAAGTTTCCCCCCTGTACGGTCGCACACTTACAGCATTTCTGAAGCCATCATGCAGATCATCCTCGGCGAAGATGTGGAAGTGCACAGGCTTTCTGCTGAAGAGGACGGCAGACTTCAGCATGGTGAGAGTTTCCTCCAGCCTGGCGCCGCAGGCCACCACGGCCAGGTGACTTCTGTCATTTTTAGGTTCTTTTGTAGCAGAGCTCAACTTCTCACTGACAGCCAAGACAATGATTACATCAGTCATACGTTTAGTCATTTTGCAGCTGAAAAGATTAAGCAGGGCATTTACAACAACGCAATAACCAAAACCCTCAGCTTAGCTAATGCCACAACCCACCCAGGAGTGGTGAAAGAGTTAATGGTTGCGTTGTAAAAGTTCTCCTTATAAAATAAATTAAGTAATTTATTTACAAGCAATTTAAGGAAAATGTAGGGTTTTTTCTATTTATGTGAAAACTTGAACATGCATCACCTCAAATTTGCATTTAATAATACAAATACTGACTAAATTGAGAGAAACCTAAAGACCTAGAGCAATTACCAGTGCCTTAAAGACATATTAACACCGTTTTGTCATTCTCACATTTTGTCACATTTCAAACACACACTTCAATGTACTTTCTTCAGATTTTATTGGACAGATAAACACAAAAAAGTGCATCATTGTTTTCAAAAATTTCTACCTTTATAATCTGACACCCCTAAAAAGAATCAAGTCGAACCCATTCCCTTCACAAGTGGCTAGTAAACAGAGTGCACCTGTGTGTAATTCAATCCTATTTAGTTTCCTGAAGGCCTTTGAAGTTTTTTGAGAGAACGTTATTGAACAAAATGCCTCATGAAGAGTGAACACAGGAAAAGGATACTGCAAGTGATAAAGTTGAGGAGAAATCTGAAGCGGGGTTATGAAATAAAGGCCAAAAAGAAAAGCACTTGAGACTGGGGTGGAGAGTCTCCTGTCAGCATTAGAGCGACCCTAAACACACAGCCAAAGCTACAATGCAGTGGTTTGGAGGAAATTGTGTTAGAGAGGTCCTGTCAAAGACCAAACCTAAATCAAACTGAAGATTTGGATGACAAATTGAAAATTGACATTCTGAGATACTCTCTGTCTAATTCTGTGTGAGCTTAATAGTTTTTGCAAAAAGGACTAAGCAAAGGTCTAGAGTAGAGACATAACCTGAAGAATTAACAGTAGCAACAGGAGGTTCAAGAAACTAGCCGAACACAAATGTATGCCGCGTTAACAACCAGCTTTTCGTGTCTCATTTTATGCACTACATTGCTCATTACGTAGGAGACATTGAAGTTTCTGTCGGTGACATGACAACATGTGGAAACATTCAACAATTAATAGTACACTAGGCACTGTACCGATCCCTTCAGAAATGAGTAAGAGGGAAAATCAAGCCCACAATTTATCTCTGAAATAGGGAGGGGGTAGGCTGTGACTAACCGAATTATGATGAATCTCATTGTAATGGATGTTAGCTCATATAATAACCGTGCACGGATAAGATTTTGCTGTGTTGAAGAATATTTAACAATCATTGACTAGCAATGTGATTCATGGAACCAAACCCACAAGTACACCGTATTGCGACAGTCGGTAATTCAAGAATCATCACAGGGAACAGTATGAAAGCTGGACATGTCTGGGTGACTTTCTTCATTCTAAAATTGATCACTAATAATCTTAGATGTTCACAAAATCAAATCATACCCAAGAGGTGATTCCAATAAGCAGTTCACTCCACAAACATCATCAGCAGGTGGTCTCCAATATGGATTCCAGTAAGAGACTGACAGTGATTTACACCTGACAGAATAAGAACATGGGTCTTTTTGTGATCTTTAGTTAGTAATCAACTTCTTGAACATAGCTTTTAGAGATCAGATTGTTGCTGAAATATCTTCTAAAGTTCATTAACAGATGGTTGTCCGCTAAATCCAGCATTAAGCTGACGTTAATGAGGTAGTTAGAAGTCACATTAAGCCTGTCAATTACAATGTTAGCACTAGTGCTAATTTAATATAAAACATGAATAACCACGAACTTTCCGAGTTTATGCTCAAACTGGCAACGAATATATAACTGAAAATGTACCTGTACGACTTGTAAACTTTAAGCATTATCTTATTAGTTAATGAGCTAAGTCAATAACTAAACACTAGGAGGATTAACTAACATCTAAAGCTCACTGTTACGAATGACGTTAATCGTCACACACAAAAAAGTCACGGCTTGCAAAAAGGTACCTATTCTGTCCCCACTCTCGGTCCCGGAGGCCTAATAGTCCTGGTCTTTTCCTGAGAGCGTGCCCGGCGTCATGGCTGCTGCTGCCGGATATCCTGCCTCCTCCAGACCGCTCGTCCCTGTCCTCCAAGGTGGAGGCAAGCTGACTGTACACATACAGTAAGGAGAAGAATGTAAATACCGTGCACAGGAGATAAGCGTGTAGATAGCATCGCATTTTGCGCTTCAGTTATGTGCAAATAAAAAACATTTTTTCTGATCCTAGCTAGGTACCATGTGTGGTACTAGCGGCTATAGCAGTCAAGTCATAGCTAGTAGAAGTGAGCGGTAGTTGGTGTTTACAGTTTTCCGCTCCGCCCTCCTCTGTTACACGTGTTCCTGCCTGTTAACAAGGACCGTCTGCCAAGTGCCAACGCCAAACTTTGTACACACAGACCTCCATAAGATGTGTACTATACACAAGGTTAGCCAACGTGTACTAATATCAGAATCAGGACCAACCTTTCTGCTAGTAAACATTACATTTTGACTTCCGTTTCACGTGAGGTTTCCGCACAGATGTTGTAAAAACTTAATGCAGATCTGTAACTTTTGTTTTTACTCCTTTTCCCACTTCCTCACAGTCCTAAACCTCAGGCTTAGAGGCTTCTAGTTTCTGCCTGAATATTGTTTAGGGACCAGTGCTTAGGGAGAAAGTTTTTTTTTTTTTCCCCGCCATCAGGTCAGAACAAATAGAGACCTTCTTCTGTGAATGAAACAATTTTACAGTTTAATATAGACTCCAGGTGAAGGTTGCATGACTTTCCTAGAACTGACATCAGTATACCAACATTCATAAAACAGCTGGAAGATTGACAACTGACCTACATAGTCTGGAAATGTGACCACAAAGCCACAGTTTGATGACTGGGATCTTGAGAACGCTATTAAAAAAAAATCTGAAAAGATGCCGAGCAACCATTTAGCCTTTAAGTTTATTTTTATTACCTTAGGACACTTCTGACATCTCGGATATAACGAAACAAAATAATGCAACAGTTCTTACCCATGTTCTGAATATGCCACTGTAAGGCAAAAGTTAAAGCACTGAACCCAGCTAAATGCCACACTTTGTGAATCTTCCCAAAACCTTCGATTGGGCATTACTTTACATTAAATAGGGCTTATGCATCATAAAACTTGAGCAGAATTTTTAACTGTGAAGTACAGGTGTTAAGAAATGTAATGTAAACTGCAAAGCTTGAAGATGACTGCTGAACAAGGAGATATGCAAGTACCAAACAGACACATCACATGTAATTAGAAATCTTCCATTTAAAAAAACAAAAACTTTAATATATCTACAATTCATTTTATTCAATTTCTTACAATATAAACCATTCTATAGATTAAATCAGACTTGTCTCTACAAACTGAGGGCAAAGCTTGCTTAGTAAAATTGTATTTAGATGTTAGATGGTAAAACTGTTATTGCATTCAATGGCATAAAATGGGCGCCGAAAAGGCAGGTAACCAACAGTGTTATAACACCAACATGAAAATAATGCAAAATAAATGTTACTAACACAGGATTGGCAACAAGTGCAAATTATGTTGAGAAAAAAACAAAACAAAAAAAAAAAAAAAACTTATTCTGAGATGATTTCTTCACATTTCCACCATGACCTAATTATTGTGTGCAGCGACCAACATCAGTCTGTGATGCTGATGCAACACTGTTGAAGCACCAAGAAACGTGACATGGCTACACACAGACGTCCGAGTTTTAATGCTACTGCTCCATTTTCAGTTAATCATGATGGCTGCAGGAGAGCCTGGAACCGATCACACAGGGTAAAACATGGGGAAGGCAGAGAAATGTACAACCTGGATGCCATCACTGATATTTAAGGTTTTAGATGAAGAAAAATGTGTATGTTGAAGTTTATTCTCTGACCGAGACTGTGGAGAGTGCAGATCAGTGTGTTACGCCGACTGGGAGCGTGGGGGGCTAGTGAGTCTCTCCGTTAATCGACGAAGTCTCCCCGCGGGGCGAGGAGCACCTGGAGACTCCTCGCTCGGTGTTGTCGGAGCTTGAGCCACTTTGGCTGTGCTGGTCTGCTGAGGCGGTGCTCACTGAGGAAGACGTGGATTTAACTTTCTCCTTAAAGTCTGTGATAATTACAGTCAAGTCTCCGACCGTGACCTCCAGATGCTGGGCGCTGCTCCTGTCTACGTTCTTTAACCTGGGCCTGCTGAGGGAGCAAAACAAACAGGTCAGCCAGTGAGAACTGCTTAGAGCAGTGTTTCCCCAACCCTGGTCCTCAAGAAACGCTACCCTGCATGTTTTAGGCATTTATTTGCTTCAGTCCAGCTGATTTCAATCGATGACTGATTAACAGGAGTTTGGTGAACTGCAATCAGTTGAATTAGGCACATTAAAACAGGGAAACCTCTAAAACATGTAGACAGTGAGCCTTGAGGACCAGGGTTGTGAAACACTGGCTTAGAGAGGACACTAAATATTTCACATTTTAATAATTACCTCATCCTTTTCTGGTTTTTCTTTTTCAGTGTTGTATCTTTGTCACTTCTGTCCTTCTCGGATTTTTCTTTCTTCTCCTTTTTGGGATGCGTCGGCGATGCAAACTGTTGATTTACTTGCTGTGCAACAAGCTGTGCAACGGGTCGTGGCTTTCTGAAAAGGACAGGGGGAAAAAATTTTTAAAAATCTCTTTCCATTTCGTTATACAGTTGTGTTCAAAATGCCTCATTTCCTGTTTTAGAATGACATGTCCTGGCTGAAGAGTTGGCATGAATGATTTGAATGGGATCCAGAATACATGCCTGAGACAGTGAGGAAGAATCTGCAATTTAACTGCAGCAAGTCTGCACCCAAGAGAGATCGTTCTGATGTAGGAAAAGAGCCTGAATCTGCCACTTCACTAATCATTAACCTTTAGAAACAAATATAAAAGAAAATAAAAATACACATCTGCTGAAATATACCTTCTCGATTTTACAAGGATTTCCAGCATCATCACAAATTATACATGTATACACAGCAAATCCTTTACCAGTACGTGTAGAAGACCAGTAGGAAACCAGCAGTCATGACATGCTTGCTTGCCGATTCAGTGTTAACAGAAACAATCAGATCCTTTGGAAAATTAAATCTCCACAGTATATCCTGTGGAAAACATACATTAAACAGTTACCTCTGAAGGGATGGCAGCAAATGTTGCTGGTTATAGTAAACTCCTCTCCAGAAATCAGTATTCTGCAACTGGTTCAACAAACCTTAATCAACTGTGTGCAGGCAGGCTCTTCAAATTCCAGCTAATGACCTCATTATCTGACTCAGGTGTGTTGAAGCAGAGGTACATCAAAAAGTCGGGGGACAGTTTGTCAGGCAACCTCCAATTCACGCCACAAAACACGGTAGCTCAGTTACAACGCCATGAGGTTGTTTCTTATGGTAATGTATTAGGCCTCGCCATTACATGGATTAATTTGAATAAATTGAAATACTTGAAGGGGTCATGCTGCGTTATGCTGAGGAGGAAACGCCCTTGAAACACACCATTAAGCAGATGACATTTTGGCTCCAGACCAACAAGATTAATGTTCTGGAGAGGCCAGCCTAATCCGCAGACCTTAATCAAGTAGTAAACTTGTCAAGGGAAATTAAACATGTTTTGGAGGGGAAAACCACAAAATGCAGAGGAACTGCAGAAACACAGATGTGTAGTTCTTAGAAGCTGTGCTTTAATGACCAATATAACTTTATAAATCATGAAGTTTTTTTTTTTTTTTTTTTTTTTTTTTCAGTTTATGCCATATACGTTTGATTTGGTAAACAAAACAAACGAAAAAGAAAACATTCCTCTCGCCTTCTATTGAGTGGTAAATTAAATTGTTTTCCCTGATGTTTAATTTACATTCAAAGCTGAATTTTTTTCCAATGCTTTCACGTGTATGGAACTAAAATCTATGCATCCTGACCTCACTTATATTTCTCTAAAAACAACTCTTATGCATGTTACTGGAACTGTAGCTACAGGGAGCAGGTTGTTTACGCGATACATTCACCGTGGCCACAGAGGGTAAAGGGTTTGTTCCAACAAATGCTAATTTCTTGCTAAATTTACAATAAATGAAAGAAAACTGGTAGGCCAACAGAAATTACTGTCACGAGGAACGGAAACGTTACTGATCAGGTCAATGTAGCTCAAAGCAAACAGAGCTTGCATGTTGTGTCACTAGCTTGCTAAAACAATTCCTTTAAAGAAGGGTAGCTTACGTTTTTATCCCACCTTTTTGCAGAGAATCAAATATAATGTCAATTCTTATGTGGAGGTGCTCTTGTTGTGACAATAACAAACATCATCATCCGTTACCCAAGCAGAGAGCAGTGGGAGTGCAGGTGTTCAAGAGAAGTCAAGTTGAACATATTCAAAGAGTAAGCGGCTGTGATTCAACAATCAAAGCAGACCATCTGTCAACGGGGGGGAAATTAAATGAAGCAGTGCTAAAAAGCAATGTTTCTGAGTTGACCCTCTTGTCTTTAAGCCAACAGCAGAGGTCTAAAGGAAAGGGTTGCATTAAAGTAGATACTGTTGCATTTGTTTTTTGAACCTTTAAGGATGATATTAACCTATTTAGAATGACTACTTTTTCCTCAATAACAAGAAAGGACCAGCTGTTTGGAAATGTTCCAGACATGATCATTATAAACAGTCATGGCACAGAAACTAAGGGAACAACCATCACTTTTAATAGAGTTGAGACTGCTTTAATGCTACGCTCGCCAAGCTATATGAGCATATTTAGCGGGCCAGCTGGCTGCCCGGACTGGTAGCCTGACTTATTATCAATAAATTACTATCAACTTAATACAAACTCAGTGCTACTCTGAGAAGAATAAAATAATATTTGGGACAATGGCTGATATGGGCATGTTTTCTTGAAAACCCTTACTATTTTTAAAAAGAGGTTGTGTATGTCCTAATACACCTGAAAACAAGTGTAAAGTGTGATTAACTGTAAGTGTACATAAGATATTACTAATCAAAAACCAAAAGAGCTCACAGCTCTGGGATTAATTCAGATAAAGCATCCATGTCCACACAATAAAAGCTAAACTGGATTAGGGTATGTATATGATCAAGAAAAAGCAATCTTCTAGCAAAAGTTAAAACAATCTAACCCTTAATAGCTACGCTAAGATATACAACCAAGGTATGCTTCATTATGCAATTTAAATCCCTCACGCATCTTTAGTCACTGCCACGTGAAGGCGTTTTTCTCAGTGTTAAAGTTGCTGCACTCACCGGGTCGACGTCCCCTTCCTGACATCACACATCAAGCACTTGAACGCCTCGGCGCTGTTCTTAAACGTGCACACGCTGCAGTCCCAGTACCCATCGTCGGTGAACGGCTTGGACTGCCGCTTCGGCCTTCAGACACAAACAAAAACACACACACACGGGCAGCGGAAATTTTAACAATGACAGCTGTGCTTTTTGAACACTAACCGCTATGTGAAAAATAAACACAGTATTTAATTGTTTGGGAAACCATTTCCTGGCCTGAACCGGTCAGGGAGGCACGGAAAGCAGCCACACATTCACACACAAGCAGCAAGCAGCCTGCCGCCATGAACACTTTCAGTACCACACAGCTCCATCCATTCACCGTGCTCTCTGTTCACTAAAAGCCCGTTAAAGTCGTTATTGAAACATACCAGCGAAGCTTTTACCTTGTGGGACTCTTCTTGTCTCCCATTCTACAAAACTAGGCCCTTGAGGAGTTAGAAATGATCAACCGTACAGGTGCGGGGAAAAAAACACGCATTAACAGCTTTTCAGCTGTCGCGGAAACTCCAGTCTGGTGGGCTGGTCACGTGATCCTTGTTCAGCCAATCACATGTGATGTAATCACAACAGCAATAAATGTGACAACACTGATGAAAGGCTTTTGTAATATTAACAGCGCTGTAAACTGAGCAGACGAGACTTCAATTGTGAGGAGAATTGCCCTTGCTGTGACAGAACACCAATCAAAACATCAATATAACTTTCTTTGTATAGAGGGCTAAATGTGCCACAGTTCAGAAATGGATTTATGGTTTATAACATATTCATATAAAAATTAAAATACACTTGTTGATAAATGTAAAATGTCAGTTAAATTAATTTGAATATTATCATACATAATAATATCTGAATAAGTGGACCGATTCGTCCAGAAAGACTTCCTGCTTGCTTGTCATTTACATAAAAAGTCTGTATCTGTTTTGTGTATTTGCTCTGTTGTCTCAAACCCCCAATTGATCTTGGCAGATGGCAGTTGGTACTTCCAGGTTCTGCTGGAGGTTTCTTCCTGTTAAAGGGGAGTTTTTACTCTCCACTGTCGCAACATGCATGCTCAGTATGAGGGATTGTTGTAAAATCAACGACACAAAGCAAGCGACTAGCTGCACATTTGTCCAGGAGGTCTTGATGCGATCTGCTGGGTTTCCTTAAAAAGAAGCCTTTTGAACTAATTTGAACGAATTACTTATGAATAGAGGATGTGTGAATTGTTACTATATAAATAAGTTGAATTGAATAATTTTTCAAGGGTGAAATACATTTTACAATAAACTACATAATTAAATCAATGTTTAAACATTGAATCGTTTATTTTTAAAAATATTTTCTGATTTCCTGCACTTGATCAAAACTGATTTTGTCTATGACAATTATTACAGAAGAAATGTTTACTTATTACTTACTTATTGTATGTTATGTGATTTATATTTATATAACCACATTTATGTACTTGCTTATGCATGAAATGCATCAAATTGCAAAATAAATACTGCAACACATATAAACATGTAAAATATATATGGTATATTTATGTGGTTTACCATATGGTTAAATAATAAATGTATTATTTTACCATATGGGTTTCAAATTCAGTTTTATAACATGAGGAGATACTGAAATGTAGGAAGCAATTCACAAATTACTCTGTAATATAAGTTAATTATATTAATAGAAATAAAATGAAACTGTTTAACTGTAATACAATAAAAAAATTAAAATACAAGTAAATGATTAGGTAAATAAATATATAAACTAAAACTGGGAATTACATTACTTTTAAACAGGTGGAAAAAAAACTACCTTCAAATTAAATGAACTAAAACTAAAAAAAGTCTTTGAGAGGAATACTTCAGCTAATATTGAAGTATATATTTTATACTTATATATTACTTTTATATACTTATAGGTATACAAAGATTTATTTTGCGTGCATCAAGATAATTCTTGATGCATTCTTTATGCACGCAAAAACTATTCGCAGTAATTCACTTTACCTTTTTCCTCCAAAACAATGCCATATCGTGACGTTGTCCAGTGAAACATGAGTCACATAGACCCCTAGAGGGCGCTCACCTTTTTCTAAAACACGTTTTCTTCGCCGAAGAAGAAAACAAGAAAAATAATGGTGTTGCTTCTACAGTGTTCCTAATGTACTTTCTGTTGTAAACAGAGAGGGAAAAATCAGCAAAAAGCAACACGAATTTTACATGCAAACACAGATCGACAGAAAGACAATGTAAGGCAGACCTCTCCGGAAGGGGCGAACTGAGTTCATTATTCGGTGAGTTTCACATGACTTCCGTATGTGCTGCTGCTGCTGCTGTAGCGGGATGTTTTTGCTAATGATGCTAAAACACGCTCGTCAGGTATTCATCAGAGAGTGTCTCGCTTTTTGCGTTGAGGTTTTAAACCTCAAACTATTTACAAATAAAACAGAACACTGACATGTATAATTTTATAATGGAGCTTAACGTCATAGTAGTTACTGAAGCATTTGGATCAGTTTTTTCTTTGGGAATAATTGTGTATCAAACATGTAATCAAAGTTAAAGTTTTACATTTATACTTTTAACACTCCTGCAGAGATTTTTGCAATTTTTGGTAGCTATCAATGGCCTCCTCTCACATTTCTGGATTGATACTTTATCACACTTTTAATCATAATTGCAAGACTTCATTTAAAGTAGCTCGTCTATTAGCATGTGTTTAGCTTTTAAGTGTAGTCCAGGCCTACAAAAGAGTTAAAGTCGAGGTTTTAGCTAGTGCCATTCGTTGCGAGTCAAGTTAGCCTGTGTTATCTCCTGTAAAATCAGCGTTGATGCACATTTGATATTTGGTTCCTGTTAGAACAACCAGTTGTATCCAAATTTCAACCATCTAGCATGATACTACCACACTTAAAAGCTGTGGTTAAAAAGCACCGCCTTGTTCTCCATACATGCTTCACGTCATTGTAACCTAATAATCTTTTTCACATCTCTACATAAAACATTTCTTCAGAGCATTTTGACCCTCCACTTGAAATTGCAATCACGCTGCTGTTACAACAAGCCAGTTGTTTCAGTTAATGGCAGACATGAACATTTGTAACTGTTCCTGAAAACCCTAACCTAAGGTCTTTCATCTGTGGTGACATTTTGCATCTTGGTACAGAGTTGGGGAAATTTGAAGACTCAACTAAAAACTTTGTATTTAAGTACAGTTCAATCTCAAGATGTTTGGAAATTGATCCAAAAGACTTTCCCCAAATTACATAAATCTATAAGTCTTTTCACTGAGTTCCTTGGATCTTGTAGCGCAATAGTCCTTGGATTGTTTAGCTACTGGGATAAATCTGAACTATTTCGCTGAAGGAAATCAACAATTAACAAGCCATAGTGTCCTGCTGTGTTGAACTGAGCTGAGACACTTGTGTGAGATTGCAAGTTCCACACTGTGATAACTTGGCTTTATTTAAAAATAATTTCATCTTTATGTATTTACTTGATAGGTTCATTTTTCTCAACTGAGGCATCGTCAGCAGACGGACCAGAGAAACTAACCTGAAAGTAAGTGTCATTAACAGCATTTTACTTGCTTTTGCATCCAAATCTCATAGAGGTCATCTTCAAAACATGAACACCTTCCAGAAAATATCCAGCAACTTGGAGACAGAAGGAGGTTGTAATTTCTTTAAAAAAGACAAACTGAATACAAATTTCTTCCTCATAAGCACTGTTAAAATTTATCATTGGATTCCAACCTTTAAACAAGTACTACAGGCGTACATCTTATGTTTTCTGTCATTGCTTTTTGTAGTGGCTTATCAGCATGGTCGAAAATCTATCAGAGAGGCATATGAAGAGCGCTTTGCCCCAACGGATGCGAGAGAGGTACGCCAAACGGTGGCTTTGCCATGCCTGTTGGCATGCAGCGTTGTCGTTGTTACTGGCGTTATAGCTGCATTATACTAGAGTCATTTCAATAAAATGTCAAAACTGGTCCTTTCAGGTAATAGTTCATCGAGTTGTCAATATTATTGACAAGAGGAACCCTATACCACACCCGGGTTTGGAATTTGACAGAGGATATGAGGACCAGCGGTACTTAGGCCCTCGCAGCTACCAGAGTGGAAGAGGATATCACAGCGAAGACGGTTATCCACCTGACGACAGTCAGTACTATGACGAAAACCCAAACTATGGCAGCTATCGAAGAAATTCTTCACCACATCAAAATGTAAGTCAACTGAAAGGACATGACCATGGTTGGAACGGAGTACTCTGATTTAAAAAAAAAAAAAATTTTTTTATGGCATGCTAATAGAACACACACTACTGATTGAATCAAACTTTTTTTTTCCTTTACTGCATTTCTAGCACCTTGTAAAAAAATTACAGCACTAAAAGGAGGTATAAGTATTAGCTAATCGACTGTGACAAATTTTTATCTAAGAAACCATCAATCGGCAATTAATAACAAGTAAGATAAATGAATGTAGTCGCTGCCATGTCATTAACTGATTTGCAATTTGGGCTAACAAATAATTGAACTGAATTGAATAATTGAAATAAGTGACTGATGATTGTCGGCCCATTTATTCCTCTCTGTGGAATTTCTTATGTTCTTCACAGATACCCAGGAATTTTTTTCAAACACGATTAAAAATCTAAATTAGCTGCATTTTTCTAGTGGTTATATTTTGTCATATTAAAATGTTTTTGTTTGTTTGTTTGTTTTACAGGAAGCCTCATACCCCCAGCAGAGTTACAGCAGAGATGACTTGAGGCATCAGCTAAGCTCAAGGTAACTTTGTTTTTCTCTCCTGGCTAGTACAACCTCCACTGCAGTTATGTTGTAATTCACCAATTTGTCCACTAGATGGCCGGAGACTTCTGTTCTATGGTGATGAACATGAGAAGCATTCATGAGCCTTTTCTTTTCATGTAATAAGCATGGAGCTTATTAATAAATATAGTTGCATCAAGCTTTACTTTTCTTTTGCATTTTTCTTTTAGCATTCCGCTAAACGGAAAGAATATGGTTCTGCTACTTTAAAAATTGGTTCGTAGATAGCTATCGAGATAAAAAAAAAATGTTTATGTATACAGATAAAGTGTTCTTAATTGCAGAACTCAGGAATAGAAATGAAATCCCTCTCAGAGCATCGGAGCGATTCAGCAATTATAATGACTCCATCAACAAACCTCTTTCCTTGCTGCTTGTGCATACCAGCAGCTTCTGGTAGCAGTATAGGAGTCATGCCAGGCCAAAGAAGAGGACAAAGGGCACTAGTGTCTACTCACTTAGCCAAACACCCCTCCACTCACTTCACCCCCACTCCACACTTTGCCCCTCTCTGAGAGGAGAACCAGCTGGACAGCTTCTTCTCCAGGCAAACACACACGTGTGTGTCTGTGGACTTCTTAAATAAAAATTGATGTATGGTTTTGAGGATTAACCTCCTATCTGTCGACTTTGGCCTGCTTAGCTCTCAAAGGCATTTCAATAAGATTTAAACAACATTCATTTTCAACGTTACTGGGAAATTTGATCTGATCTTACCTACAGAGATTCCCAAGGCTTTCAAACAGAGTAACTAGAAATGAAATACTCTTTTTCTGCCATTTAGCAAGAGCAATGTGTTGTCGAACACCACTTGTAGGTGGCAAAATGTGGGTACTATTTTAAAAAAAAAAAGTAAAACGTTTTGGCTAAAATTTTAATCTCAACCCTGAAGGATGAACCTAATTTTACCCAGAATGCTTGTCTTTTCCATTTCAATTTATTAAAAAAAATGTCCCTGATTTCAGGAACAGGAGCAGAGGTCATAATCTCCGAAAGAGAGGTCGAGGGAGTGGTCCTCCACCAAGGTGGGTGTCAGACATGTCGCTAACTTCACGAATCGTGAGCAGCAGAGTTCACAAATAGTTGGTTTTGTTAACAGGACTGATAAATTGCTGTTTTTTTTCTACTTGTGAAGGGAAATTACCAATTAGTTTTCAACTTCCCTTTGTTTATGTAATGCCTTGCAAAAGTTTTCAGAACCATGCAGCTCGGGTCGGATGAAACCAAAAATGAATTTTTTTTTCTCTCCACATGCATGTTTTCTTTTTTTTAGCTCCAAAATCCATGTTGTTCACTTTATTCCTTTCCCTAAAAGCCTCGGCGTGATGTGCTTTTCAAGTACACACTAACTTTGATATGTAACATGAATTTACTCTCATTTAATATTTGATATGAAAAAAAAAATGTCCTGAACCTCAGATGTAAATAGGTCAATTTGTCACTGCACTGCTTAATGTTTATGCACTAGGGAGGATTATGAGGACTACAGGTCCTCTAAATCCTTGGTCATCACTCGGGAGCGCTCACCTGGAAGGAGGGAAGGCCATCCGCCCGTCCGATCCGGATCCAGCACCAACAGGAGCTCCTCTCCCGACAGGGACAAAGGCTACACGTACCAGCAAAAGCGTAAGTGCGGCCAGATGAGTGACGCTCCTGAAAACGGTTAGCCCTCAGGTTTGCTCTGATTTGGTTTTCATTAAACAATTTCTCAAATGCCTTAAAGATCACACAGAGTTGGCTTTCTCACTTCATTTACGCCAGAGCAAAACTATCCGGTGAACCGAAACACGAGTCAAACTGGTGTTAATCCCGATTGAACCCATCGTGAACTCTCTCCTCCGCTGTGTTTCGTCTTCGATTGTAAATTTGTGCTCGGAGCCCGGCACTAATGAATTTGACTGCCTGACCCGGTGACCAATGGCTTTTATGACATCTCGTAACAGACTGCCACTTTGAACCATCTGACACTCGGTTATAAGGCACAACCTGAAGGTTTCGACTTAAGACTTAAAGCGCAAGCAGATCACAGAAGGAGCACAGCACGTTAACACTTTACACGACACGTAACCAGTGAAAAATAATTCTCCTGTTGCAGCTGCAGCAGCAGAACAAAAAAAAACATTCCCATGTTTCAGAAACGCAACAATTAAAACAAAGGAATTCAGTCATTCCAGATAAGGCATCTGTTTTTAGAGGAGGTGTGTAATGTGAAGGGTCAGGGTGGGCTGTAACATGTTGGGATGTTAATTACATGAACACAACACAAACACACACACACGCACACACACACACACACACACACACACACACAAAGGCTCTGTTAAAGGCTGGGAAAAAGGATACCTTCGGTTTATTGGGGTGGTTTGTCATGGGATGCACAACGTGACCTTTTCCTCACCGAGCGAGCAGTAAACGCGCAGCCTCAACCATGTCTCCGCAATCACTTTCAGTCTGTTATTTTACTTAATTTTGTTTTGGCTTTGGTAGCTGGACTAATAAAATAGGTTAAATAACCTCCACAAAGATTTGTTTACTTCAAAACAGGTGAGAGGACAACGCATATTTAAATTTGTGGATTTTGGTTCCGTCGTGTGTGAACTAGGAGCAGATATCACTTTACTTGGAAGCGATTTATTGTTTCTGACGAGATTCATTCATAAACAAAGACTAACTGGTAGGTTTTTGTTTTGGAAAAATTTGACCGATTACAGTTACCACCACCAAACACAAATAACAATTATAATAGAATACTCGGAAATCTTTAACCCGCCCAGTAACAGAGGGTATTGTCTCTATGTCACATCTTCATTATTGGATCTTGAGTTTCTTTGCTTGTTTTTTTTCCCGCCTTAGTTTGCGAAGGAACAAAAGTAGCAGCTCAGAGGAATCGGTAACTTTTCACCAAGATGTCGGCGTACAGTTTGTTTGAAGCAAAACTTTGACCCGATCGGGTATTTGTGCCTCTAACTACGCATGGAAAACCTCAACATTACCTCACTCTAATCACAATAAAACACTTTTCGTGGTTTCAAACGATGACAAAACGGCCGACGTTTATCTACGTTCTCTTTTAAGTGAAAGCGGTGTGGCCAAACGGGGACAATTTCCAAACGGCTGAATTGCACAAAATCATTTTTCTTTGACTTGAGAGGCCCCCCACAATTAGAGTTAAAAAAAAAAAAAAAACAGATGAGAGACATTTGCAACTTCATCTTCATGCCATGACTTTATTATTGTGGAGGGATAAAGGAGGCATTGTGGGCTAATGTCAAACAATGCAGTTCAAGGAGGGAAGAAAAAGCCATAACGAGCATTGCAGTCCCTATATGAAGAAACATGCTGCGTTTAATGCGACATTCGTTCCAGACGACGACCCACAAAGACGTTCCTCCGGGCTTCGTTTTAATAGGGAGAAGAGTAATTGAGAGAGCGCTGCGGCCACCCTGACTGTAGTCGCCTAATTTTTGTCAGACCTTTGTGTTTACTGTTGGAATATGAGAGTGATTATGAACTGTAGCCCTTCCATGATTTTGTCTCCGTAGACAACAAGTCCAACACAGCAAAGAGCTACACTCCCAGCAGCTCTGCAGAGGGCTCTCCTCACCGCTCGCTCTCTGCCAAGGTAAAATATTTGATCTGCACGCATTCTGTACAAGTCTATACGGCGCTGTGCAAAAGTTTTAAGCCACTCTTTAGTTCTTCCGAAGAGTCAGACTCGCATGGTTTCGTTTACCGTGACGTTGATTATTAGTTCTGCCGTTTTTCTGTAGGTTTTCTCGCTGCTTTTTCACTCGTTTTCTGTTGTTATGTGTAACTATGAAAGCATTTTCAGCAGAATGTTGTGGGGAAAATAGATGCCGATCTAAACTTTTTTTTAATTTTTTTTTTATGTGGATCCATTTTGGTTCAACTATAAAATAATGAAAAATGTTGCCTTTGTGACTAATAAAGTATGAAAACAGTTTTTTGGGGGTAATTTGTATGTTTACTGTCACATGAATTTGTTTTGTCACTTTACTGATTGGTTCAGCAAAAATGGAAGTTTTAAAATGTTCTTATTGCATACATTCAGACAGCTCAAGTAGGTGAGATATTAAGCAAAAGCATTTATAAGTCTATGCAAACACTGACTTTGTCAAAGATGCAAAGTCTTTTGATATTTGCTTCATATTTTTCTCTTTGTGCACCCTAAAGTCACCCTAAATAACACCCAAAATAATCTCTTTAATGTACAAAGTTTTTGCTGAACATAAGTATAACTTTTTTGCATAATGTCTGTCAGGATGCTGTTATCAGAAAGCTATTCCTAGGCCTTTCCATTGGCGTGCAGACCGCTTAATAAGAGACACATGCAAACAAGACACTGGCACCTGTAAGAGAGCAGACTTGTCTCTATTCGAAAGGCTTTGAAATCGGAGCCAGTTTCTAAACCTGTGGACCTCTGCTTTGACCCTCGACCTTTGGCCTGCCAGGAAAAACCATCAGCATCTGCAGCAGAGACGGAGGAGGTCGCGGCTGCCAGCACGGAGCCAAAGCTGACGCCAGAGGAGGACTTAAAGGCACGTCGATCGGAGGCCATTAAGGCTAAAGTTGCCGAAATCGAGAAGGTAAGAACATTTACTAGGAAAGTGGCAAAACCTTTGTGACTCCTGTTGAAGCTTTTGGACCCTGAACTGTATTTTTGATTTAGAATGGAAAATGTTTAGAACTGAAATATTCTCCAGAAATGTTGGACAAATCTGCCAGTAAGTTAATACCGTTGCTCATTTTTACCTTCAGATTTGTCTTTTTTCTTGAATGTGACCAATGACGTTGCTGTCTTTGTAAACTCAGCCCCAATTAATCTCTTCCCCAATTCCTGCTTGCACTCCGTACCCACATGTTGCCATTTTGACCCTTCTGATGGTGTTTTTGCACCCATAAACAAACTGTTTTCTCCCCACGTTTTATAACCATTGTGTATTTCGGCTATGTTTGTGTTGCAAATGTTGGCAAAATTTTGTCGATGTTTGTTTCACGCAACAAGTCGTTAAGTAACACTCTGCGCCACCGTCCCCCTACCACTTCCTGTTGTCTTGTTCGTCTTTTCTGCCAGTGGTAACAGCTGGCTGTTGATCACGTGACTCGTGTGACACGGAAAAAGCGTTCCCACTGTAGTTTTGTGAAAGTCTAATTCCGATACCGGAAAAACCACCTCATCCTAGCGCAAAAGCTTTTTATTGAAAAATGTGTGTTTTCTTCTTTTTTTTTCATATTATTTTTTTATTTATCAATTTCCATTAAATGTATTTATTTTCGGAATTCCAATTTGCGTAATTATATGGTCAACGGAAACAGAACATCTTATCTTTTAAAGAATTTTTTTTAATCAAATCCTGACAAAATGCTGAAATCCAATCCAACATAATTCACCTGTCATATTTATAAAATATGAAATATGACTTCCATCTACTTGATTTATCCAGCGGGTGCAAATTAATACATCGTTATCCTCCTTTCTAGCATTAATTTAGACTCATTTTGACATTTTTCTAATGCATTTTTATTGCATTATTGATACATGTTGCAGCCTACCTGTAGTCAACTGACCAGCAGTGCACAGCGCTCATTAAAATGACTATATACTGTATAAAAGAAAATAGTGTAAAATTTTTAAAGGCTCTAAAAAAAGAAAAAATTGCCTATGAGAAGTGTGTCCTGTTGATGAAAAGTCTGACAAGGAAGCAGGAGAGTTCTCAGCTCCTCAGATCGAGACTTCTGTTGAGGCCGTGCTATTCGGAGCTGCACGTTTTTCCCGCTCATTCATCACTTTACGCTACAGTACCACTTATCTGTTCCCGTTAAAGCGGGGCAGGAATTGCCCTGCAGGATGCAGGTGGCCCACCCACACTGTGGTGCATCCCTTGGCGTTAGTGCACACATGCTCACCCTTTCCTTTCCAGCTGTCTCCACAGACATGGTGAGAGAATGAAACTCTGACTGCTCCTTTACTGTAACATCTGGCCCAGGTGTTGTGAAACACACACACACACACACACACACACACACACACACACACACACACATATGTTACTGTTCTGAACGGGCTGATCAGGTGGTGGGCAGAACCGGATCACCGGCTCTTCACTTTGGTTTGAAAGAGTTGCTCCTATTGGTTGCTGTCAAGGAGAACAGGACCAAAGCATCCTCACTAAGGTTTTGGGCTGATATGATTAATCCATATTTAATCTATTTATTGTTAACTGAAGCATGGAGACAAAAAGAGGCTATTTACTGAAAGAATGACACATTCAGAGCAAAGAAAAGGTCAAATCTGTACAAAAATATATAGATTTTGTATTTATTTAAGATGAATTAAGAAAAAAACTACCCAAAAACCATGTGGCATAGTTTTTGCTTTGCCCAGTTCAAATTCTCTGAAAGAAAATGTATTAATCGCCTTTTGCTATCCGGTTATTAATCAGTTAATCAAAGAAAAAAGAAAAAAAAAAGTCAACAGATCAAGCAGGAAGAACTGAGCTTTTCATATTTTGATGTTTTTGGAAAAGTATTGTATTTCACTTCAAGTATGGTATTTCATTTGTATCCTTTGCTACAAATGATTGCGAATTGCATTTTAGGCAATAAAATGTTTATTTTCTCATTTAAAAGAGAAATTGAATTGTTTATTTGTTAATTTTTAATGTATTTATAATATTGTCTAAAAAAAAGACAAAATTGAATTTCTACTTTACTAATTTATTTGATTTGATTAATCGTCAAAATAACTAATTAATCGATAACTAAAATAATTGTTAGTAGTTGCAGTTTCTTTTTTTTTCTTAAGAGACGAACTTTAGTACAGCATTGCGAAGTGAAAGAGAAATCATGACCTAAACAAAGTGTGGGAATATTTTTCCAGGAACTCCTTTCATCCGGTGCAAATGAAACATGTCCATTTGGACTATTACGCCGACCACTGTGAGGTCCAGTTTGAAGCCTGAGAGATTAAAACGGCTCTTTTAATATCCCATAATGCGTCCCAGCCCTCAAATCATTACCCTACTTCCCTTATTATCCAGGACCCCTGCCTGCCTCGCTGCTCGTTTGAACTCACAAAAAAGTCCATGCAGGACCCCATGTGTGCATCTTGAACTGCCCAACCCCCACACGGTACTCCAGCAACGCTCCTCAGCATGTTCACGACTTGGACCTCGGCAAACATCCTATTTGCGTACAAGCCCGCTTTTCGAGGTTCCTCTTTCAGGACCCCAGGTTTGCCGTTGCTCCAGGGGCCCGCTGTCCGTCCTGTGTGGCCCCGTTCTATCAAGCTCTAAGATCAGCTTGTGGCTCCTAGTTTCAAGAGGGAACTAGTGAAGGAGAACTTTTTTTCTCACTTCCTAAAGAGTGTACGAGGGTCTTAAGTAAGCCTGTCTCAATTAATCGTGTGATAAATTAAAAATGATTTTGATAATTTCTAATCTGATGATTGATATTTTTTGAAGGGCAATTTTGTTTCGACCTCATAATCCATTTTATTGATAGTTTTGGTTGTGTGTCTGGTTCTTATTTCCTTTTTATTTATTGTTTTTCATTGTTTTATTTTGAATATTTAAAATGTGTTCCAATTGCAGTGTTAGTATTAATTGAAAATTGTCTCAAAGCGACAATATTACCTTCATTGCAGTAATTTCTGGGACGATTTGTTGTCCAGCACAATTTATCATTGCGACAGGCCTAGTCCGAAGCACCCTGACTTGTTCTTTTGAGTAACACGGGAGAGGGTTTTCACGAGACTTGAAATCTGTTTGGAATTATTACAAAATCAACCACAGGGTGCACTGATTTATCGGCCAGCTGATTTATTGGTGCCAATTTCCTTAATTTTGAAAGATTGGTGATTGGGCCGATTTTTACATGTGAAGCCGATCTTATCCACCGATGTTATCAACCTCGGCAAAGGTCTAAAAATCTACCGCTGTGCTTTTCTTTTCTCCTCTGAGAGAGGTTTGACTGACAAACCGGCTGACCAGGTCATGTCTGCACATTTACAGTTAACAATTGTTAACCATTGTTGCCAATTCAGCAACTTTCTTGATATATTGAGCAAAATTTCAGACTAAAAACTGGTATCGGCCAAAATCGGAATCGGTAAATTAGACTTTTTAAAAGATCGGTAATCGGCGATCGGCCAGACAACTGCAATTGGTGCACCCCTAACTATAACATGGAGTGCAGACTGCTTTAAAAAATGACTTGTAGGACAAACTGTGCAGACTAGTGAAATATCTTAACTCTTGAGTCATGTTGAAGCCTCTTTTTGTGAAGCAGTGTTAAATCTTTGAAATGTGCATAAAAGTATGCGCACCTCTTAAATGTGCATATTTTTGTCATGTTGGGATTCTGTGGAATAGACCAACACAAAGTGTACCATAATTAAAGTGAAGTGGAAGATAAACAGCAAATGCTTTTCAAACTTTTTTAGATCTAAACCTGACAAATTGCTTGTTGCACCTGAACTTCCCTACCTATGGGCAATAAAGTCTCTTCTATTTATTTGTATTCATGCGCCTTGACTCTGCCATCTCTTGTGCAACGTGGCTTCAGACGTCACCAGCTGCGCATAATTATATTTCACTGTAAACATGGTTTGTTAAAGCCTCAGAAGTTTGTTTGAAAACTTGAGTTAAAAAAAAAAAAAAAAAAAAAAAAAAAAAACTGGTACCATCAAGACCAAAAAGTACGGCAGACAGGTTAACTTTAAAGTTGTGGATAATAAAAGATGAAAAGAGTTTGGAACAACTGCAAACGAGACATGACCCCCCCCAAGTCTTTAGGAAAAGTGGCAGAATCAATAAGGATACTGCAGTATAGTGGGTGGGTCAAAAATGTTGAGATGTTCTGCATCCACTTTGACTGAGCCAGAACTATTCGGTTTAAAAAAAAAAAGTGGTTCTACACACTCTATGCCGCATTTTTCGAGAGTCTTATTCATGAACTAAAAAGAAAGTTTCAAACGATGTGTTGTTTTTCTGTCACTTCTCAGTTATGTGGTAGTTTATGCTGGTATATATCACATGACAAAACACACTGACGTTTGTGGCTGTAATGTGCCTGTGAAAAAAGTCCAAAGTTGTTTGACTGCTTTTCTGTGTAATGGCAAATAATAAAGCGAACATTTAATTACTCTCAGCAGTGTAGCTTGGGAGATAAAAGGAGAAGACTTTGTTTAGAGAGATGGCAAACATACAATCAACAGTGAAGTGATTTGGAAGGGTTACTGGTTTGTGGGACATGATGTTTGTGTCCCACTTAGCATCTGTTTTCTCTTTCATCTCTAAACCAGAAACGGGTTTTGTCGTCCTTGTGCTTAATTTCTGCGAGGACATCGAGACGATGAGCAATGGCGCAATGGCCATTCCCTTTTTTTCTCGCTGAGAGAGAACCGAGGAGTCGACTTGCACTGCTGAATGAGGCTGACCCTGAGCTCAGCTGGCCACACGTGTTGTGAGTGCCCCACTTCCTTGTGGTCAGGCTAAACACTGTCATTACGCAGGGCCTCAAAATCGCTCGACATGATCTGCAGACATAAAAGCATGCATTTGAGTCCAAACATCTCCCACAGTCTGGAATATTTCTGTCAGAGTTGATTGGATTCGCCTTTCCCAATGCGTGTGGTTGTTCGTGTACAGTGCATATTGTCCTACGGCCATGCTAACCTTACTATAATAAGTAAAGCAATTGGTGTTTTCCCATATATTCTTTAGTGTTGCAGAGGATATTGACCCTTTGCAAGTGACGTCCCACTCTTCGGAAAGTGGCCCACTCTGCCATGACGCACCGCGGATGCATTACTGTAAAGCTTGTCAAAAAGAAGAAGGTGTCGGTCTGTTCCTAAGCTAGCTATTCACAGCTTTTCTAAGTACCGCTCTCTACGAGCAACAACTAGACGTGCTTCTTCCACAGATAAATTCGCTCGACTTGAACAAGTTGACGCCACGGCTGTATCGGCAAAAACAACCAGGGAAAACAGTCACAACCGCTCCATTCAGTGCTCCCATTCCTTTCTTCTGACGTCTCGGGTGATTAAGTGACGAACTTAATTAAATAACGCCACAGAATATGACACCTGGCTGCTATGTCAACATAAAGATAACACATTATCACGGTGTTGAAACAGGATCCAAAAACATGTTATATCATTTCTTTGAGCAGAAAAATAGCAATAATCCCTATTTCTGCTTAAAGAAATTCACATACTGATAAGTATAGCCCTGTAATGTTTTACTAAGGGTGCAGTGAAGTACATCAAGTGTGGCAGGTCGAGGTTAACCCTGTGCCTTTATGCGTCTGAACTGCCAAGCGAGGTGGTCTCACAGCTGACCTGGCAGGTATGTGTGAAGAGCGAGGTGGGCACCGGTAACCCTCCACTGTAACAGCCATCATCCATTCACTAAGCTGGCCTGTTGGAGTTTATGTGCAAACAATCAAAGGTGGCTTGAAGAAGGAAATGTCTCTGCAGACGTATTATGAGTAGCTTAAAATGAAACTGTTGTATGATCTCTTGGTGGCTTGATTTGTTTCTTACTTTTTCTTTTTATCTTCTATAATAACAAAGAACTCAGCTGTGTTTTTGTCTACCCCTGACTTGTTCTGTCCTTAAATGCAGCTTTTTTTTTTTTTTTTTTTTTTGGGTTGTCCTGTGGTGAACAGTTTCCATCCTCATTGTTCCAGGTTAAACGTCACGTTGTTGGTGTTTCTTTGTCCTTCTCTGTGTATTTAAAGACCCAACCCTTTTTGAGCTTCCGCTCAGATTTTCTTTATTTTGAACGTCCTTCATAAAATTTGACTCGCTCTGAGCGGGACACGCTAAGATAAGTTTGTTGTTTTCGACCAGACCGACTGCTATTGGCAGGTGATGACAAAAAGGAAAAAGGAAAAATAATGTAGACTTTATGAGTAGAGCATTTTATAATGCAAGGTTTGAGTAATAAATATTAAATGAAGAGGTCATTTAAGCCCTGAGGTCCCGTAGTGCTCTTGGGTCGTATGGCGTAGCCCTAAACCTCTTGTCAGCTTCAATAAAGGACCTCATTTTCCATCCCCAGGTGATAAAGACATCGCGAGATTGCACCTGGAACTCTGTATAAAGAACTTAACAACCATCTTAGGCTAGCAGTAAAATCTGAGGGGGATGTGAAAGCTTTTGGCAAAGTAGTGTGAAAGAATGCTACTAACAGACTGACACCTTGCGCTCCTTTTCTTATTGGGCAGACATGCCCTGGAATCGGCGCATACACTCTCATTCACACACCTGTTTCACGGAATACATCCATAAAGCAGACCTGGGGTCATTAGGGTCGTGGTTAGACATGAGGCGGTTCATTGAATTTAAGCAGTGGTGTGACAGAGGCACTCACTTATGAGGTTAACGTTTATGCTTGGTTGGTGATAAATCTTGATACCTGTCCTTCTTTTAATCCATCTGTCATCCAGGAGGCACTGGTTTACAAATTATTTCTGCCTTGCCACAATTTTTTGTTCTGGATTTCTTAGCATCCTGGAGGAGTCTGGAATTTTATTTAAGCATTATATATATATATATATATATATATATATATATATATATATATATATATGTGTGTGTGTGTGTGTGTGTGTGTTTTTTATAATTCATAAACAGGCAGAAATTTACAGAGAAATTTTTTTTATCCTGGAGAATTGCAATACTGTGATCATATTGCCCATTGATCATAATAAAGCTTTTGTTGCCATTTTTATCAATAAAGTAATGATATGTACAAAGTAAGTTTTTACCTTAACTTAATATTGGGTTTGACAAGTAAACAATAGATTGTGATTTAACTTTACTGTGACTTCATTTTTTGTTCTGTATTGACTTTGCATGTCTTAATCTTATTCTTTATTCTGTGCAGAATTACAGGCAGGACTGTGAAACATTCCGCACAGTGGTGAAGATGCTGGTAGACAAGGAGCCCAGTTTGGACGGTCTGCTGCAAGCTCCGCTGGACAAGAACTTGTTGGAGATCCGGCAACACTGCCTAGACGCCATTAAAAGCTTCGTGGTGGAGCTGGACGAGATCTTGGAGCAGCCGGACGCGACAGCCTGACATAGTCATGGCAGGCTGCTAAAAATGACAATGTAAAGTCACTTGGACATGAGCTGGAAATCTGAGGACTGAAAAAAAAAATCTAATCTTTTATTCATGTTTTTCACATATTCTGTTAATCATAATTCTACAGATGGAAGGTTTTGTGAATAACTAAAAATGTTACAGTGAAGTACATACAGTATTGATGAATTAGAAAGCAACCAAATCTAAAAAAAAATATTTTTAGCAAATCATATCCATACCAACTTTGAACTTTTACTTGTATTTGTACCGTGAATTGTGTTACCAAAACTACTTGAGATGAAATAACATTCAGGTTCTAGCAGAACTTCTTAATGATGTATTATAATGATTTTTAGGAGAATTTTTTTTTCTTTCTTTCTTGTCTTTGCTTGTTCAGCTGTAAGTGCAATTAACTTCAATAATTAGTGTACAACTTTATTGCTGCTTGCAATGTGAGCATCCTTTAGTGTTCATGTGTTTTCGTCTGATTCTGAATTGAAGTTTTCTTCTTTTTGTTTCAAATTCATAACTTTTGAAATAAACAAATCCCCTTTTCCTTTACATTATAAGTTTTAATATATCTTGCAACAGCACAAAAATCATTATGTAGACATATTTTATTACCGTTATCAATTATGGCCTTATTTTCCGGTTTGTACAATGACACAGTATATGTTGAATGGTTGCGATACAATGAAACCATTGGTACACTCCTTGGTGAAGCAGTGTAATACACACAGTGCTTTTGAATTACTCACGCAAGCCTGGAAGCAACACA
This sequence comes from Poecilia mexicana, assembly GCF_051168715.1. Classification (NCBI taxonomy): domain Eukaryota; kingdom Metazoa; phylum Chordata; class Actinopteri; order Cyprinodontiformes; family Poeciliidae; genus Poecilia; species Poecilia mexicana. The sequence continues at coordinate 24,512,446 of NW_028263375.1, forward strand.
ATTGAAGAGTCGCAGCCTGCTTAAATCCACATTTAATGATCCCGAACCAACTACCAGTAGTTTGGGATCTATGCTATTTGTTCCAAAGACCATCAATAGTAATCTCATTTTCCATTCAGCAGTTTATATATCACAATAGCATTTTAAATAAGCACTAGCACTGTTTAGATTGTGTGTTATAAATATGTATTACAATAAAATAACTTTACTGGTTGTTTTGTAATGCCACAGACATATAGTGTCCAACACCACTACCTGGGTAAAGTGAGTGCTGTAAGGCAATATATAGCAAGCAAACTGCTATTGTACTTTAAATGATTAATGAAAGAAACGATTGTAAGTGGCAGCATTACATAAAGCTCAGCAAAGCCTATGAAATTATACAATTTTTCCCTTTTCGTCCTTTTTTCTTTTTGGACTTGGTCCACTGGTCGTAAGGAGGAGCAGACTTGCCTGCAACGGGGCTGGCCAAGTCGTCAGTGTAATAATGTCTGTGCAGTCTTGCCTGAGGTATAGGCTGTCCCAGAAAAAAGCCTTCTTCCTCTGAATCAGAAGATGAAGAAGAACATGTAGAACACCAGTCATCATCATCGCCGTACAATCCCAAGAACCTTCCCCTATCCGGGCCCTGTACTCTGTAGTCCGACATAGCTGCTGGATTGAGGTGACCATGGAAGACTTGGTGTCCCTTTGGTCCAAGCGAACTGCCTCTATGGTCCATCTTGTAGCACACTGGTGCTCTTTCCTTGGGTAGCAGATTAAGAGCATTGTCAGATCGAGACTTGCGACTGCGACGCCTCCTGTGGTGGTGACTATGGCGACCAGATTGAAGGTTGTGCCCCTGGTCATCAAAATTGTACACTCTCCTGCGAGTTCTTTCACTCATAGGGGGCTGACGTAACGGAAGGCCGCCATAATGGCCATTGTCCACCACATCGTCTGAGAACTTGACTTGCTGGGGCCTAGACTGTGAGCGTGCCCTCCTCAGGGCAGGCACGTGAGGTTTTGGCCTTTCCTGCAATGGGACTTCTGCTACTTCTGTAACATCTTCCTCCAGACTTTTTAGGGAATTTGCACTTCTATGTAGCATGGACGAGTTGAGGGTACCCATGTTGCTGGTTTTATCACAGTCCTCTGCCTCATAGTCATGAAGTGCCTGGAGAGAATACACTTGAGGCCTTGCTTTATAATCACCACATACCGAAGCCCCTGGAGAAGAGACAAACCAATTACAAACAGTCTCAAGATGAAGACAGGAGTCTGTCGAGACATTTTCTTTTATGTCTACTCACCAGTGATATTGGAGAGAGCAAGAGACTCCACGGAGTCCCGAGCACTCTGATCAGTTTTCTTGAACTCCGTTGTGATGCACTCCAAAGAGTTGGCGTACCACTGTGGCTCCTCTCCAGGTAGACCTCCTCCGGCACTCTGATCCAGCTCCAGCTCTTGGATTTTCCTGCTGCTCGCTGGTCCCGGATGGCTACCGTACGCAGAGTCCCCCAAGCCATCCTGTGATTGTGTCCAGTACATGTCGGCTTGGTACTTCTTACTGACCAAGCCTTTTTTTTTTGATGACTCCTGCTTGGATTTAATGTCCATTTCAGCTATCCAGAAATCTGTGGGTCTAGAGTCAGTAGTTTGCTGAAAAATTCCATGATCGCCAAACTTTAATAATAACTGGGTCATATAATCTTCATGTTCAGCCCACTCCTCCTCCTGGTCCTCTGGTACCTCGGCCTCCTCTCCACGCTCCCTCCACAAATGCTCATCTGACAAGTTCAAGTGAGTCATTTTCGTCAAGGTGTCCTCAGCATTTTCACTAATTCCTGGGAACTTATAGTTGACAGAGGGAGAGAAGAGAAGTGACTGTCTGCACTGGTCAGCTGAGCGACTGCTCTTGCCCAACCGAACGCTGCAGCGGGATTCACGTGAACGCGCTGACTGGAAGGCGGAGTCGGAAGAATCGGAGGCATGGACATCTTCCCCAAGAGCGCAGGCCTTGGAGCAGTAAATGCGACCCTGGTGTGGCAGGAAAGGACAACCGATGAGAGAACTCTTGCATTGGCCACAGCTGAAACAGTTCTCGGTGGCGTGCCAGTGGAGCCCATCGTAGGTCATCTGAGCATGATCAACGCCTGAACAGAAGGAAATATGAACATAAGCAAGGTGGAGTGCGTCGGTTTTTGTAAATCTGTGAATTTATGTAAAATACATGTCCTACCAATGTGTTCTCCACAGGCCTCACAATATTCTGCATAGAGCGATTCAAAGCAGCCACAACAGTACGGTCTACCGTCCTTCATGATGTAACGCTGCCCTCCAAGAATGATCTCACATTCAAAACAGGAGAAGTGCTTCATATGCCAGTGACGGCCCTCCGCCTCTGTGCATTCATCAGCAAAGATGATCTATGGTGAGAAAAACCCCCCACAAATGCATTGAAAGAGAGAAATAGCAGTTACCAACAGAATAAAGACTTGAAGTTGGTTTTACTAAATATCACTCTTGCGGTTGTACCTCATCACAGGCCGAGCAGCGTGGTTTGAGCAACTCAGCATGATGCCTTCCACAGTGGATCTTTCCGTCATGGTAAAAGTAGATCAAATCCACCAGCAGTTCGTTGCATGTTGAGCAGGCAAAGCATGCTGGGTGCCAGCACAGCCCAGGACTCGCCCTTGAGGCAAACACTCCCATTTCCCCGCCGTTCATATCCTCACCGCACTGCAGTTAAAGGCATAACAGGCTGATTTTAACATATGGAATTACATATCACTTGTACTTCAACTTCCTTATTCAGAGAAAAGTCAAGGCTATCGTTGGCAAAATTGATGCAGTGTAAAGGGTTAATTAAATCCCATTTGTATGTTCATTGAAATATGGATTTTTTTTATATATTTTTTTTTTTTTACATTAGAATTGTTTCAAGATGGTAGAAATTTGGTTTGGAATTGGCTCCAGCCCAAACATCCATGTATTCCAAATTAGGGCATTCAAAGGGTGATACTACCGCTTGTAAGGCACCGAGTGCTGATGGCAATTCATCATAACCCCACATAACAGAAAAGATAGTTAAATGCTGTGCTTTTATTGGAAGTGTGTTGGAAACTGCAAAGAAATTGAGACTAGAGCGGGTGTGTCTCTTACAGGACAGCTCTGAACATACATAATATATTTGCGCGTTAAAATAGTCCACTGTAAATCTGAACTTACACCCAATTAAGAATCTATGTCAAGACTTGAGAATTGCTGCTTATATTTTGTTACAAGAAACTGTATACGAGTTTAGTCGTTTTTGACGAGTATGGGCTTGATTCTTGATCACAAAGCAACTTCTTTATCAATAAAAACATGTAGTGAATATGACTCACCTGCTCACAAATGCCATTTTGAGCATTGCGAGGCATCAGTTTCACAGCTCCCCTTCCCAGTGCTTCCTTTTTCCTCTGGAGACTGAACATCTGCAGCTCCTTCTTCTCTTCCTCGCTGAGTGACTGACAGTAACGAACCTGGGAAAGAAGGAAATAAGCTATGTTTAATTTAACCATTTGATGCATCAGACTTAAGCCAGAATTTGACTTTTTCTCCCGTTCTGGAAGCAAAGGGGCATAAAAATTTTGCACTGATTTGATCTTTTATTTGATGCTTGTCGAAATATCGTGTTGCAGGAATGTGGGTGCCTAATAAAATTTGTAAGTTTGGGGAAAAGGGAGAGAGAATACGAGAGTGTGCTGAACAACAGCAACTGTTGACCCCAGCTTGCCCTTCCTACACCCCACAACAGATCTCCACCCACCGCCCCTGTTTGAGAAGCTAATTTTTTACAATGGGTCTTTTTGATGTTCCCCAAAGGCCTAACAAGAGGGAAAGCAGACGTTTACACAAACAAGGTCTGTGTTTAGAGTGGATTCAAGAGGGTAGAAGACAAAGGCAGAGAGACGGCCAAGTTGAGCCGTGGTGCCACTGCGGTGGTGGCATCACATAAAGTCTCTTTCAACCAGCAGCCCTCTCTCCTGCTGAGCGCTCCTCGTAAAAACCACTGCTATGACAGGAATCCTGCTGGTGCGGGCTTCCAGCAAATATCATAAAGGCATCAAGTCAAATGTCACATTGTGCCTACACTGCCTGCCTTCAAGACTGCGGTACAAAAATCCCCCGGGTGGGGTGTCGACATGTTGTGAGACGGAATAGTGTTCGACATCATCGGAATTGCTAAACGTAAGACGACCCAGTTGGAATAAGCTGTTCATAACGCTGCAAACAATATTCCTCACCTCATTATCGTGTGGTGGCAGCTGGTAGAGGAGCTGCTTGATTCTGAACTTCTCTCCCGGACTGTTCACATAGGGGACCTTGTCCTCAGGTAAACAGGAGAAATACAGCTGCACCTGAAAACAAATCATGGCGTAGAACACATCAATGGTTCTGAAATGTTCCTGCTTCCAACCTATAAAGTAAGAGCAAAAGAGACTCATGACCCAAGTATTGGTTGAGAATGCAAGCATAGCAAGTAAGGCAAATAGCTTCACTAGCCTATACAGTGTTTTTATATTTATATATATATATATATATATATATATATATATATATATATATATATATATATATATATATATATTTTTTTTTTTTTATTTATTTATTTATTTTTTTTTTTTTGTTAGTACTGATTGATTTATCTGTTTTTAACCGTACTTAGTTTTATCTCTTCGGAATCGTAAGATTCTACACTTGATTGTCAATCCTCAATAGAGTCTGACCCCGACCTGGGGGAACCATAGGACAGAGCGATATAACTCTAACACAAACCAGATGCTATACTACATATCAATCAAACAAACATAAAGGTCTGAGCAAGAAAAGGATGATAAAAGACATACGGTGCATCTGAAAAGTATTCACAGTGTTTCAACTTTTTCTGAATGTTATGTTACATCCTTAATTGAAACATCCTTGAGTTGTTTCTACAGCTTAACTGGAGTCCTCCTGTGGTAAATTCAGTCTATTTACACTTGTCTATATGAGGCTCCATAATTGACAGTGCATGTCAGAGTGCAAATGAAATGAAAGGAATTATCTCTAAACCTCTGAGACAGGATTGATTGACAGGATACAAAAACATTTCCGCTGCTTTGAAGGTCCCAATAAGGTCAGTGGCCTCCATCATTGGTAAATCTCAATTTTTTACCACATTGTCATAATGAGGTAATTGAGTGTAGAATCTGGAAGAAAGAGATTAATTTAATACAGTTTGGAATAAAACCATAACGTAAGATGTGGAAAAGTTGAAGTGCTGTGAATACTTTCTGGATGTACTCTATATGGGACAGTGTTATCTAAAATGTCTGGAATAAGGACTCTTGGGGAATTTTACCACAATACGACACCTCATATAGTCATGATTATACAATTGCAGGTATCAGAGTCCTCATAAATTACACCAACCACAGCAGGTCAGCAGGTCAGATCGGCTTAACAGTTGTATTTGCCAGTACTCAGCTTGCTGTTTTTGTGCAGGACAAAAACAGCCTGTTATGCTGGGCCGCTGACCCTTGGGGTTGGCCAATGAAATCTAAACTTTATGAGTGAGGGGCTATTACAATCAGCCAGATAAAGAGGTGGGCTGTGCCTGTTTTGTGTGTTGTGGGACTTCCTGCAGCTTCGGGGCGTCTGGGGGTTTTGAGGCAGTTTACATTCACATTCACCCCCTATTCCTCCTCAAACACCGTAAATTATGCACATCTTTATACCACTATTACCCCTCATCCAGCTCCCCTGGGGCTTGCGAACAGTCAGTTATCACCCAAGACCTATCTGTTTCTAGATTGTAGTGATGACCCCTAATGCAAAGCCCATTTAGACAATTGACTGCAGTAAAGGCATTACAGTTGACCTCTGCATTTTCCCAATAAAAAATGCTTTTGAGCTCTCTTTGATTCCATTCTGATGTTTTGTTGTATATCACCTGCCACTCACTGCTTCTACGTGTTGGTTTTGATAAGTCTGGTGACAAAGGGATATTAGGAGCAAGAGGGAAACATGGAAAAAATCACAATGTAGAGGAAGTATAAAAGAAGTTTTGCATTGCAGAGACAACTAACAGGACTTGATAAGAGAAAGCCTGTTGTCTTCTTTGGCAGTCAGAAACAGCAAGTTTCCCTAATAATCTCAAGCAGATGTCTTCCACTTGCAAATGTTTTTAAACTGCTTGAAGTTTTTCCCACTTTGTCACATTACTATCACAAATGGGAATCTTTTTTATTGAGATGCTATGAGAAATGAATCAATTAGTGAAGTGGAGAGAAAATAATACACAGTTTCCAGCTGTGTTATAAATCAAACCTGAAAAATACACCCTGCACTTGCATTAGGCCCCATTGAGTCAATCATTTGTACAACCACCCTCGGCTTTTATCATGGTACCAAGTCACCAAGTCTGCTGTATTTGCAAAATAACCCAAGATTAGTTAAATTAAACAGACAAGTTCTATGAACAGCAATTTTCAAGTCTTGGAATAGGTCGCCTGGCTTAACCAATCTAACGTATCAACTATTTAACTTGATTATAGTTCAGTCAGTATGTTTGGGCTCATTGCCCCACTGGAAAGAGAATCTCTGCCCCAGAGAATCTATGTATTGGCTCAATACCAATACATGGTATTGAACCTACCAATGCTATGTATTGCAACAGAATGTAATACTATGTATGGGTAGGTTCAACTTTGAATTCTTCATTTTTAGTTTATGAAGTAAGGTGCAGCTTCTAATAGGCTTTCTTTAAGGAGAACACTCCACCCACCTTTCTCCTTAACTCAGCTACCACCACCATGCTTTACCATGGGGACAGTGTGCTCAGGCAGAAGTGGGATCTCACTATTTTACCACACACACAGTTTTTTGCGGGTAGGTCAAAAGCCTCAGTTTTGAACTCAACTGAAAAGATCAGCTTCTACAAAATGTTTGTGGTGTCCCCTCACATGGCTTGTGGCAAACTATATCTTCTTCCATGAAGGCCAATTTCCTGAGCAGTGGATCTTCACATCTATGCTGCTTCTTTGATTGAGGCTAATCTTGGTTGGCCTGCTGATTTGTGTGGACAACCATGTATGGTAGGTTCAACTTTGAACTCTTCATTTCTAGTTTATGGACTTTTCGTTTGTTTGTTTTGAGGAGTATTAGGATAAAGACGACCAAATACAAATGCAAGTAAACATTTAAGATGTTTTAAAAAACTTTTTAAAACCATTGAAGTTTGAGGTGATACCAAGACAAAATGCGAAAAGGTTTAAGGGGTTGGGATTTTTTTTTTTTCAATTATCTGCATTCTGCCTCTCCGTGATGGCCTGTTAAACTGTGTCTAATAAAAAGAGCTAAACGGGCTTCATGAAATATGCTGTTCATCCCATAGGCATCATTCTCCTGTGAGTTGATGTGTTGTTCACAAAGTGTGCTGAATACCATTTATCTGGGACACTTAAATGGGCTAAAAGGGAGATAGAATCAGGTCAGAGTTCTTTTTATTCTCCATCAGGAGGATTGATGAACATTCACTGTGGTATTCCGGAGAAAGTCGGGGTTTGCTAAGTAAAGAAATGGACGTCACTTCTTCAGAGAGCGGCCTCACTTCTAGGTCAGATAGCTTCTGCTAAGCCAAGAAAACAAGCATCCCTAGCATCCATAATCGGCCATTTTCTCCTTACCTGTTCTGGTCGAAGGCCAGGTGGCACCCAGGCATACTCCTCCAGTGCACAGCCCGAGTCATCGTCAGACGTAGAGCTGCGCTGAAAGCCAGAGGTTAGCTTACTGACTTTCTGGTCCATCATAAAGTCCCTCTGCTGTTTCCCACGTTGGAGGTGGACAGCTGGTCCAGCTGCACTTGCCAGGCTCATCAGACTCTGTTCACTGAAAAGACATGGAAAGGGAAAGAAGATCTAGAGGTTAGATGTGAAGACTGTACTTTCCTCATGCATCTAATTAGGTTCCTTTGGGCTGTATGTTAACCAGCTGAATCACACTCATCGAGTCTATAATCAGGGTCACGGCTTTCCCTCAAAGCCCATTATGGTATCTTTTCTTGGCTCACTTCTGTCGACAAGACTAACTTCATAAAGATGGTCATAAAGACGACTACACCCTGTCACAGCTATTGTGGTGGCAGCTTAACATATGGGGTTCTCGTGTGGCTTTTGTGGATGGAGAGACAATTAGGAAATTCCAAAATCCTGATGGGTCAATCACCAAATCTCATCATAGTAACAATATCCAACAGTACTCATAAATGTATGCTGAAATAAAACATCCAAGTATTTGAAAAAATTCTATAAAGCAGCATTCAACAAGACTGCGTCAATATTTTAGATTTTCACATCACTGTAATTATATCAAACCGATACTCTGACTAGAAATGCTTCACGTGTTCCACTGTATATCTTTCCATTGTATATAAGCGTCTCACACAGTAAGGGTGGTGCACCGCCACCTACCTCTATTTTCCATGTAAGTACTGTAATCACCAGCTTCTGAGTAAATAACCGTGCAATGCAAAAATGACGTCGGTTTCACGGTCTGCAGCACAACATCCGCATCAATCACCGTGACCTGTTTGAGACCGAAGCTACAGAGAATTAAAGTCCACTGTGGTCTGATCTAAAAGTCGCTGTTAGTTTTAGCCTCCTGGTCTTGCTAATCCAGATTTATGCAAAATGAAGATACAGGAAGAGCTACATACTTTAGTTGAAACATTTATTTAAAGTTGTGCATTTTTGACATTTTAATCACTGACGTGGTGTAGGTTCACACGGGGTGCTTTGTTGCTGAAATTCTACGTTTTTCTTTTTTCCCCAAAAGGGGCCGCCACCTGGGATCTGAAGCCGGCCTGATCAGTTGAGTTGGAGGTCTGTAAAAACACCACCCTTGCCTTAAAACAGGCCCACCATATGGGAAATGTCCACAGCCCCTGCTTCTGTCCCTTCATCTCCCTTTTCTCTTTGACCCGTTTGTTTTCCAACCTGCTGCAGTGAGTGTCTGATCATTCGTCTTATCTTCCAGTTGAACAAAGATGTGCCAGACAGGTGTAGCTGCTGGGATCGGGAGGGTCGGAGTGGATTTATGCTAACAGCACACCACCAGGGAAAGACGTATAGCACGAAGATCAAAGAATTGACCAGTGTGGTAAATTCAGTTAGTAACTTTTCTTTAGATCAACAGCTAAAAAGAAGTGTTGGGGTGGGGGGTGGGAACTTACACAATAAACTCGATGAAGAAACTTAATCTTCAAAGTCCAGCACAGAATAACAACTTTAAGCTAATATGTTAATCTTTGTACTGGCAGTTCTTTAATTGGCAGACATATCTCACTGCTCAGGGTGCAGATTAATCAAGGGGAAGCTTGAGGACTCAAACTGTTTAATGCGTCTGCATCAGATTTTCAATTGCTTGTTTACAGCCACTAATTGAATGTGGCAAAACACCAACCAATAGTAAAAGGCTCATTACAGAAACAGATTTCTGCGATATTTACTTTTGAATTTGTGATTATTATTATTATTATTATTATTATTATTGATGTTACAGTAAGATGGCATGTTTGTACCTCAAACAGCAGTTTTCTAAATCCTACTGTTCAGGGTCGCGTTCAACCCGAGTCTGTTCTAATTGCAATAGGACCAGTCAGAGCTGGGTAAGAAGCAGAGCATGTTGCCTATAGGTACGGTAAGGTAATTTTATTTATATAGCACATTTTTCAGCAACAAGGCAACTCAAAGTGCTTTACAAGGCAAACACTGAGGTCCTTACAACAAATATCTGTGCACACTCAACTCTCACTCTTAAGGTCACCGTGGAACCCTGAGCTGGGCCAAGTTGTGTGTTTTTGGAGGTGAGACGTAATTCATTGTTAGTCAAACTTTTTTGGAACTGAGTAAGTGTGGCTACAATGAGTGTGTGTCCAGTTGTGGTCATTTCTCACAGGCTGAGGGTTTCTAGCTGAGATCAAATGGGAGTTCAAACCAGGATCCAGCAAGCTGGTCTTTGCTTCACATCCCCCCTTGGACGAGTACCTCCCTCAACCCCCCCTAAGCCCCCTGTAGCTGGCCAGGACACAGAGGGCCACAGGGAGACAGCTGAGAAAACCAGACGCAGTCGAGCGCAACCTTTGAACACAGTTAAAGGGTCTAAAATCTGTGCTCTTTTTCCAAGAGTGATATATCTATATGTCTGGCTGCTTCTCGCAGAGGGAATGCACACATGGATGCAGGTGTGCAGACGCATGGGAACAGGCCTCTCTGTGAGCTGTGACAGTGTCGAGACAGTCCAGACAGTAACTGGCCATCCAGATCAGCTTATCGTCCCCAAGAACAAGTCAGCCACGGTGGCCTCTGTGCTATCTGATTCCCTTTCAGCTCCGAGTGTGACGGATGGCGGTGGCTGCGGATTCGTTTGGAACTGCACTGTGCCCCGAGGGTTTCGGGTCAGGCGGATTTTTGTCATAACACGTCCCAATAAAACGTCTCTGATGTTCTCAACAATAGCGCCTTTGTGACTGAACCTGGTGGCTCAGTCAAGAGTTTGTTTGGTTTCAATTATGTCTTTTTTTTTTTTTTTTTAGATTGAAAGTGTGACAGAAAAAAAATGAGAGATAACCTGTCTTCAGCTGAGGTAGCGGGTCAAGAAATGAGACGCTCTCTTTTGTTCCAGTCGGATCTATTGACTTGCAAATGAGACCAAAATAACCTGCAGAAATGCAGCCTTGCTCGAGAGCAGCTTGGGTTTCACGTGGAACATGTGTGACTATAGGGGAGGATCTCCCTAGGACCGAGCCGTACTCACGGCTTTACAAACTCTTGCTTTCAAACGTCGGCCGAGTATCGGCGGGGATGGTTCACACAGTCGGACCTGAATCACAGGAATGTGAAGCTTGAACTTTACCAAGTTCTCAAGCAGATGTATGCACCTCAAAAGCTTTTTTTTCCTTCTGCTTCTTAAATGGCCACATCTGCTCACATGATAATTCTTCTTTAAGATGTCCTCCAGCTCATTTCCTTTGACTTTGCCCAGAACACTTCCTTTTCCATCATCAATAAGAGAAGCAACGAGCCAGCAAACTTTAAGAGGCTTTCACCGACTCATCACTTGCGGAGGTCTTTCAGACAAGGGATCCATGGTTTGTGATTGTACTTTTTTTAAATTCCCTCCCATTGGCCCCTGTCCTTCCGTCCCTGCCCTCCTCCCACACTTTCCAGACCCCTGCAGTCCCGAATGTTTAACAGTCCTCTCACTCTTTTGTAAAGGTGCTTGTTAACATGGCTTTGGGGAGTTCGGAGGCCTTGCATATCTGACTGATCTGCCCACGTAAGGGCTGGAGGGCGGTGCGATCAGACTGACACTGAAACAGGGCGACGAACATGAATGGAAATGTTAATGTCGTTTCTCAACAAAAGGGGAGGAAGTTGAATTTTGGCTAGGTGAAAGATTCTTGCCTTCATCCAACGCAGATCTGGCAGTAAGCAACCAACAAGTTATGTAAAGCATGAAAGAAGGCTTGTATTCTACAATGAACCTTATATTCCAAGAGATTTTACATTAGTGGGGGCTTGGTAAGTGAATGAGTGCAATAATGATTTACTGGGGAACGAAATGACCTCTTTGCATGTTTCGGACCCTGTGGAGGATTGGTGCCTTGCTGCGCTGCCTGATTCCACAGCATAAGTTAAACTGCAGCGGTCAAGTTATTTATCGCTTTGTGGGATACAAACTCTCAAAGGACTACAGAGAGAAACAGAATAATAAAAAAACAGACAAAGTGGCATTTTTCTTTTTTTTTTTTTTTTGTAGGATTCAACAGCACTTGAGCTTGAGCCACCTAAAACCCAAATCCTTGGAGCTTTTAGATTTACAACCCTTAAGAGAGTGAAGCAGCTTCTGGTCTGAATTACTGTCTATGTTCCTGTAGGAAGTGGGTGATGGACACGCACACAGCCAAACACAGTTCTCCCTCTGTCACTATACACTCACCTAGCATGTTTAACTTGGCCTCTGCTGCCTCAGTGATGCAGGTCTAACTCTAACTGGAGAGGAAAACAAGAATTTCTCCTCTGTGCGCCTGACTGCTCGAGCTTCAGCTCAGAAAATGAGTTTATTTTTCATGTCAGACAAGATAGAAAAAATATGCGGCGCATTCATCGTTTCCTTGCACATGCACGTTCTTTCAAAGGCGAGTCTGTCAACCTTTGGTGCACAGTTTGCTCCTAGTTGTTAAAAACACAAAGCATAATACGTTAAAGGCAAGAAGTGATCTGCTAAACAGCTGCACCCTTGTGTGAACCAGTAGTCACTTCTGTGTACTTAAGCAGATCCCAGTTAAATCCCCAACTTGTTACTGAAGGATCTTTATATCCCTGACATGAGTAAACAAACTGATGCTCATAGAACCATGAAATAAGAACCTTCATTAAGCGTGTTCATTTGCAGCATTGACATGCAATGTACATGTCAAAGTCTCACGGAGAGCTTGCAGACAAGAAGTGTACCCTACTTTAGTGCCTGACGGTACATTTTGCCAGAGCCAAATCAATGGGAATGATGTTTACATGAGGATTTACAATTATTAGACCACTGACTATAAAAAAAAAAAAAAATTTAAAATCACCAGAGCCTCATATGACACATTCCACGGTTCATTTTAAGATGACTTCTTCAAACAGTACAACTTGTGAATGCAGACAACAAACTTCAAGCAAAGCAACACTTTTAACATTTGCATCTCATCAAATGTCTACAAGGACTTCGAAACCAGCTAACATCTTCTGTCACTTTCCAGTTGTTCTTACCTCAGGGTATGCCGACTCTCACTAGGCACTCAGGAAACAGATCTAATCACCAGCATCCAGTCCTAGATTCTCTTCCAGCCTTTAGGGTCCATAGCTATGCAAGATTCTGTGAGTTCCGAGTCCAGGACAAATCTGCCAGAGCTGTCAGTGTAACAGCAGCCCATGTCTCAGGTCAGACTGTAAGAAGTGAGAGAGATGTCTGAGCACGGTGGTGTTTGCATTTGCATGTGTGTGTACATAATAAGCCCAACCAGATGGTCACCCCACTCTTCTCTCCCTCTCTCTCTCTCTCTCTCTGAGCCATCACTTTTCCTCCGCCTTTTCCACCTCCTTCCCAGCCTCCTGAACCCCGGCCCGGCCCCTCACCCTCACAGCAGCCAGTCATGGCAGAGCGTAGCGGAACAAGTTGTCTCTCTCCCTCTCTCTCCTTCAGCAAACCCTTCTCCTCGCGTCTCAAACTTTACGCTCGCAAATTAGAAACACCGGCAGAGCTCACAGGAACAGATCTTGAAAGTAGCGCATCGGCGATGGCTGAGCTCATTTTACCACCATAACCGCTTCGAAGCCACAACTGCTTTCGCATGACATTCTTCGCTCCTCGCTCACTATTGCAATTGAATGTCGGAGTTGGGTTTTGGTTAATCTGGCGGTTTGTCTTTCCTGCCTCTCGCACTGCAGTGTCACCAAGTGAGCGGGTGGCGTTTGCTGACTCACACTCTGATGAGTGATGGGCCAGATGAAAATTATTAAATGTTTTCATTTATCCCGCTACCGAAGCTCCCACTTTCAGCTGCGTCTTAGACCAACTCCAGCTGTTAACACTAGACATGGTCCATGAAATGTACACTTCCACCCGTCAAGTTAAACTCCCCCTCAAGGAATAAAGGCTGACCTCTGCCTCACTTTCCCCTCTGGAGGAAAATCAGAAACTCCATAAACCACCCTCTCCTCTGTAGGGAACAGGTTTGTTAAGTCTACAAGCTACTGCAAATAGCCTTTCTTCTGATTTCCTTTGACTCTCTTGATAAATGTCCAAATAACCCATCACGTTTGAACTCACATTTAGACTGGAAACTGTGTTATGTCTTCTATTGTCTCTGGGGATGCTTTTGTTAAGGATTGACATCTGGATCTAGTATTCCAGATGTAACCCCACTTCTCTCTCCACCTTCTGTAACTTCTCAGAGTGAGTATTAACGAACACTGAACCAAACGTATTCGTTCACGAGGACTAGACGATGCGACTTTTGCTATGTATTTGACTGCAGCAAAATATCTATTGAAGGTTCTTTGAAATGTCCACACTTTTCTGTGTTTGCTGAACCAAATAAGGCGGAAAAATGTGAGCTACAAAGGATGAAACAGCAGCTTCTGTGTTTTACTGTCTGCTTCTGACGGCGCACCACAATTCCTACTTTTGCCAATCTTCCTCGCAATAAAACCTCCATCTCAAATTGAAGAATTCGGCCGAGCAAACTGCACGATGATGACAGGTGTAGAAGAATAGAATGCACTCTTGCGCTGTATGGGCATGTGGACAAAGCCATTGCAGCAGCCAAGGCTAGAGAAGAAAGCCACCCTTTGGAAACAAACTTGAGCCTTTTGTGTTGGTCAGAAAGACCCAGCACCCTGCTCTATTAGCAAGTCTTTGAGAGAAGAACTGACACAATGCATGCCCCCAAAGGCAACATTTACAGAATGCAATGCAGAATTGACCAGCCTATTTACCCAAGAGTTGCAGAGCAACAACAGCAGCAGTTATTTCTTATAGTAAAATGCTGCCAACATGTAATAAATTTCAAAAGCCAGTGGTTTTAGATCAGCAGTTGTTTTTTTGTGTGTTTTTTTTAGCAAAGTAGCTTTTAAACTGCCTACCACCAACCTAGTGTTAAATGTTGGGATGTTAGCAGTGCACTAAAATCTGGGCATCTATTTAAAGACCCTTACAAGAATCTGTAAAAGAATACCAACGCTTCATTTCCCTCTGCGATCAAACCACTCGATACTATGACATACATGGCTGGTTCAAGGTTCACCTTGGGTAGTTGAACAACAGAAAACTGGACACGTCTTGCATCCCTGAACTTTGACCTTAGCGAGCAGCAGATGACCCATAAATCTGTGGCCTCGGGGCTTTATGGCCCATTCCCCCCAGCCGTAGCTACAACGACCCGAACCTCATCTCACACCTGGTCTGCACCTCATCTCACCGCTTTAAAAGGAGAGCATAATATGCCCTTTGCTAAAAGCGAAGGAGGTCTGACACCAGCATGCCCCAACAACAAAAGGCTGAGGATGATGATCATCAAACCCAACACAAACCGATGAAGCTGCACTTTTCTCCAGTTTCAACACGTCTTAGGAGACACTGACCTAAAAAAAACAACAAAACAAAACGAAAAAAACAACAAAAAAACAAGCAAGACCTGGTCAAAGCCAAAGCTGACAGTGTGGCCATATTCCAATGTTGCATTGACAATCAGTTTTAGGTTTGTGAACTTTTTGTTCTAAAAGTGTGTCATAAATTGGGATTCTGAAGAGGGCGAAGAGAAGATCAGCTCCCAACTTACAGTCATTGACGAGAGCCGCCCCCAAAAAAGTTCTCACTGGTGCGTGAGCCGCCTATAAAACATTAGGCATTCTCAAGGTTTGAATGACTCGCCAATGGGTATGAGTAGGACTCAGGCCCAACAAAAGCATCAGCTATAAAGCCCAATAAAAGCCTATCACCCTACTGTAACAACAATTCCTTTTTACGCCGTGAAAAAGGGAGGAAAAGGTCAACTGGTGGAGCAGTCGGTGCACTGATGTTGACTTAGCTAGATTGGCGCTGACAAACTCAGGTCAGACTGTGGTCTTGTTAGCCCTGTAACCCTCATATAACCCCTTTTAACTGTTGTACTCTGACACTGAAGGTAGCTGAGGGGGTGGGTAGAAGCCTAGATCTGATCTTAGAGTTTCTCAGAAGAGGCATAAGAGCATTAAGAGTCACAGACAAATACTGGCTCACTTGATGCGGATCCAAAAGTTAATGCACTTCTCCTGAGTGCCACGTTGAAAAATGTCCAAATTAAATATAGAACTCAGGATTTATTGGATCACTAATAGGTAGCAACATGTGTCCTCCCTCCACCCCCCACCTATGTATTTCTTGGATATAAACATGGGGATTATGCTGACAGGTCAGAAGTTTGGTAGTTTGGTGGTTTCAACAAAACATCGGGTTGAAAATTGTGATTCCTGATTGGATTAAAAAGATGAAAACCTGAAGGAGCCTCTTTATTTTCACAAACAGCTATTTTGAACTGCATAATGAAAATATGAATGTCAGTGGATTGTGTTAGTGACTGTACAACAGAGAACCAGCCTTTTCACTTGAGGTAACATTTACTGTTCACCTCCCAGGTAGTTATTGCAGCCAGGTGGAAGTTCAGCATTCACACCTGCTGACAGCTGCATGACCAGAAGAACCAGTCATAAAGGCAACAAAAAAATAAGCAATGTCTCATTTATTTATATTTCATCAGTGTAAACATGCTTCGTTCGCTGAGTGGACACAATTTAAGTCAATAAGACGGCAGCAAAACAGCAAATAGAGCAGAAAATAGACCCAGGATATTGCAGGATATTACGAAAACAGACCCTCTGTACACTTTGTCATACAGAGGGTCTGGACCCTTGGCTACTGAGAAATGAATCATTGAGTTTCTTGTGGGTTGCCTTAATGCTTGCTCATCCAATAGGCCTCCTATTTACTCAAAACTCCACCCAGAACCATCAGCCTCTAACCGTGCTCCCACATGGCACCCGTCCCCTGTGCCTCACCAACACAGCTCCACCAGACTAGCGGCAAACACCTGGTGGAACTGTGCATCTGTTGAGCTTATTATACAAAACCCACAATGTCCCTAAGAACGGTTGCAAACGTCATCATGTGGTATCGCTGTGATTACATACTTTAGGAGGAATGTCGGAAAGGGAACAAAGTTATTTAAAGAGACAGAGGCCAATTTCCAGGTGTCAGATGACGCAGAGTCAAATTTCTTTTAGCTATTGCATACAGCACTTTCATAACAACTGGAGGTAACAAATATTTGTTTGTGTTGTAAAATGACACAATGTGTCTGGAAAGTAACATAATAATGAGATCACATTAGGTTTTTAACTGCTACATAGCACAAGCTTAAACATTTACGCTGTGATAGAAGAACTGCTCGTTAGCTGCACGTAGACAGAAAACGTTGTCTGTATCATTATATATTAATTCTGAATGTTTGTTAGCAAAACGTACATTACAACAAAGCTCTGTTTAGACAGTGTGTTGTTGTCTATCAGTTATCTCTATTAAAAATAAAAAGGATTTCATTTTTCACCCATGGTGTTGTTACATATTTCACTCTTTATACATAGTTATACAATTAAAACGTCTGAATACTTCCAGAATATAAACCCAGCACACATGACTCAATCCATTCAATCTATATTTGACCCAACGGCGGGTTTAGCAAAACAATCAAATTGTTTGTTTTTATAACCCGGCAGTTTTAACAGTGTAAAAATAATAAAAAAAAGGCTCTTGATCGAGTTATTTGTACTCTATTGTCCAACGGTTTGCCTAACATTTCATTGATTGCGACGGGTCATATTTCACTCTTGATTTGACACCCATTCACCTAGTTGTAAAAGCTGGAGCTCATTGGGAACAATGAGAAGTGGAGCAACACTGCTCCTGGGGATGTTAAACAGAGGAAGCCCTTTTATTTGAGGATGCTACAACTCAACAAAAGCCTGTGGCTGTCTACCCACAAAGCAGTCGCTGGATGAATGGGCTGGTCTTAACATCTCACAGCCGCATTGACAAAACCATGGGATTGGCAGAATGTGTGGTCTCCATGGACAAACTGGGATGTATATGGACATAAATATACAAAAGGGGACATTAGGAGCTCAAACAATATGCTCAACCAGCTCTCTTTCTTTTTGTTAGATCTCCAATTACCTCGAGTGTCGCAGTGCAACCAAGTTTCATTGTTCCGCAAAAAAGCTCTCTTGTCTGTATTTAGGTTTAATATCTTCTTGCTGAAGTTCAAGCCTCAGTGATTCACACACATCTGGATTTTTTTTTCTTCTTCCCTGAACCCTGCTTAAATGATTGAACAGTCTATCCTTAAACGCAACCATTTCCTGTGAGCATCCAGCCCTGGGCTTGCGTAACTTGCAAACCAACTATGGCTGCATATCCAAACAGGGAATACCTGGGTGTGAGTTGCACAGGAGAATCATTTGTTGGGAGGAACAATCTAGTTTTAAGGAAAGCAGGAAAAAAGTAAAAAAAAAAAAAAAAAAAAAGGTTGTGAATTTCCAACATGTGGAAGCACTTTCCTGAACTGGATGACTTCAAAAAGCAATCCAAGGAATCCGACAATACTCAGACGTTTAAGAGCTGCTCAGTCAGGATCCCACTAATCATTAACATTCCTGAAGGAACGCTCTGTTACAGTCTTTTTAAAGAGTTCTAATTAAACACATGCTCCAGTGCCAGAGCATAGAAGGACTCTGACAACTGCGAGCAGGGATGCTTCTTTCCTGCTCTGCTTAATTGGACACAATTTAAGTCATTAAGGTGGCAGTAAAGCAGCATAAAGAGCAGAGGAGAGACCCCGTGATTCCCCCTGTAAACTTTTCCGTTGATCCGATGCTCTTGACCCTTTCACCTCCACGTGTGACTCACAATAAAAATCCTGAAATCCAAATGGATGTTTAATTCAGATGAGATATTGTTGTTTGTTTGTTTTTTTCAAATATGAAAATATTGGTGGATTATGTCATACACTTTTGGCACTAATCTACGGTCTTGTTGGCCTAAGTTGCATGAGTTAATATGATATTTTTTTCCACAACCTGTAAGCTGTCTTTTTTTTAGATGTGCATTCTCAGCTTTATATTGCAAAGTGCATCGTAGGAGTTTTTTACTTAACATGCAAGCCATGGGTTCTTGCGAAACCATATTGCATCAGGTTTTTTTACAACTACATGTCAACTAATTATTAAAAACCGCAGCTGGGTTTTTGAACAACAGATTTCAGTTGCAGGATATTATAAAATACAAAGTTTTTTACAAGCGCAACAAAGAAAACAGTGCTAATTTTGCTGAACAAAGACATCACACAAAGTACAAAGCGAGCTAATCAGTAAACTTTATGCTGTACGAGACACTTTTGAGCAATGTTGATTTTGAATCATCGTGTCGTTCTTCTATACGTCACACGAGTTCTTAGATAATTGAAGTCTGGTCATTTCAGCCTACATTGCTTTTTCTCCAGAAACATAATCCAAGTGTTCAAAACAAAACAAAAAATACAAACAACCTCAAAGAAAAGAATCAGCTGCCATACAGCCGGTGTGACGTCACCAGAAAAATGCGCAATGTGAGATCTTGTTTTTCAAAAGGGAAGATCTTACATTGAAGAAAATGAAATCTCAGACAAAATTTCAAAATAGAACTTAATGTAATTAAATCCTGAATCTTACTATATGACTATATTGTATTGGAATGATTTGGATTGATTTAAACAGACTTTGGACTAGTCTGCAGTCTTCAATATGAACTGGGCGTGTCTGTTAAAATGTCTTGGCCTTGCATTTGTTGTGAACCGGTGCTAATTGAATTTGAATAAATTCAATAATGCGAAAATGTACTTCTCTCGTAGCAAATTATTTGTACTTAAAAAAAAAAAAAGAATAGAGTAAGTCACTTGTGAAAAATAAAGTATTTTCAAAGTGTGCATGTGAAACTGTGTCCTGGGGTCCAAACTAAGTACCCAGGGAGGTCTCTGTCAGTTTATCAGATATACAAACCAGACATTACTCATTGGCTGCTCTCTGCAAATGGGTTTGCATCCATCTGTTGGCATCATGCATGTGTGGAATGGGAAACGGAGCACAACTAGCCATCTTATCACTTGGATAGCAGTCTCCCAGAGCTGGGTTTATTCTTAGAAGCCGTGCATGTAATGTGTCTGTTTCAGTCAGTATCAGTGCGTTATTTTTAGGACTGCTAACCCTGAGAAAGCTAATAGTAACAAACTTCATTTAGCCTCGGAACCTATGATGAGGGATTACATTTAGTTTAAAAATGAATCTACTCTCACGTGAAACAGATGCAAAGATTGTATTTATTTATTTTGGAAAAGCAAAGGAAGTAAAGCTCAACATGCAACCCTGAGTTGTGAAAACTGTTTTCCTGCAGGCAGGACACACAGATCCAGATGCACACATCTGTTGTGCCGCTGCTCTGTTTTCTTTGGGAGCCCAACCCCCGTAACAGGAAGACAGAGCAAGCACAGCAAACAAGAGCTGGATCACTGAACTGGCCTCTCCCCAGGAGGAGCTCCCGTCAGGTTGTTGTAGCCAAATGATTCTTCTCTGTGTCGCTCACAGAGCCCAGACTGTGGAGCAACCTGCTGCTCTGCAAGACACATCCTCAGGTGGCTTTTGTCAATATTAATCCATCGGCACGCTGTCCGGCAACATCTCCCTACACCAGGGGTGCCAAAGTCCAGTCCTCGAGAGCTACCACTCTGCAACTGATGGTAGATCGGATGGTAGATCTCGAGGATTGGCTGTGGGCACCCCTGCCCTACATTAATAACAGTTCATTTTCTCTGTAAACATCACAGAGCACTGATCAAATTCATCTGAAAATGGAAAGAAAATGGCACAACTGTAAACTCATGGGGAAGGAGGTCATTAACCAGAGAAGCAGTCAGGAGCCCCAGTTGTGGTTCTTGGGGAGCTGCAGATATCCAAACCTCAGATTGGGACATTTTGTTGACATGAAAACTGTTTGTCGAACAAGGCAAATGGCAAGAAGAACGTCATTGTGAAAGGAAAACCATGAGGAGCCTTTCATTAGGCCAAGTAAGGGACGTTTGGTTTACGTGTAAAATGTTTTTTTTTGACAGAAAAATTAACAAACACTGCACATCCCCACAGTGAAATCTGTCGGTGGTAACGTCATGATGTGGAGATCCTTTCATTCAGCAATGACAAGGAGGCTAGTCATGGTTCATGCAAAGACTGATGGAGCTAAAACCTCTGCAAACCTAAAACAAACAAACAAACAAAAAAAAAAACAGATAAAGGCTGTAAAAGAGTTGAGATGGGGGTGAATATTCACCTTTTAGCAGTGCAGCCCCTAAAAACAACCAGAGCAGTAATGGAATGGTCCAAAGTATATACTTGTATTTGAACGGTCCAGTTAAAGTCCAGACCTAAATGAGATTAGAAGTCTATGTTAAGTCTCAGGGGTGGGCGATATGAACTTTATGTTTTATTAAGATATTTTGAGGTGCTATTGTGATAACAATAAAAGCGAAGATGATGACTATTTATTCTTTCTTTTTCAGGTAATTGTAAGGTTGAAGGAGGAATCACTGCCCCACAAACACAAGTACTGGCGTTGAAAGACATACGCACTTGTAATGTGCCTCTTCAGGACACCAGTCACATAAAGAAGTGTGATTTGTTTCACTAAACAGCACACAGTAACTGCAATTAATCATATTTTCAAGTTTATTGATTTTTATAGATACTCATTGAACAGTGGAGACTAATAATAAGACCAACAATCAGTACGGATTGTTTTGTGTGAGTTTGAACATCAATGACGGCAATAAACCAAAATTCTTATCACAATAAGAAATGTATCGCGATAAATGATTAACAATACGATAAACGCCTGTTAAGACATGAAAACTGATGTTCGCAGACTCCCTCCATCCAATTGCGTTACACTTGGGTTGCTTTGTAAAGAAGACTGGGAACTGATTTCTGTCTCTGCATGACAATATTGCTCCATCATGTAAAATCTCTTTGTAAAATTTCCTTTACAAACTGAAATATTTAGATATTAAATACAACCACGTTTTTGCAACGCCTCAAAATTCTCTCAAGGTGTTTGAGACGGAGCAGCTCTGTGCTCCGTGACTGCTTCTCTTTACAACACACTGAAACCAAGTACCATAGCTCCAAAAAAAAAAAAAAAAAGCAAAATGTTTTCATTTTCCTGGTTGATGCAGGTACAGCTGGTCTGCATGATGGAGCCAAAGCGTTTCTCACAACGTTATGCCACTTCAACGCTCTGCATGTTTTCAACCAGCGATATATCTGGACTGCAGACAGACCAGTTGGGCACCAATCCTCTTTTTTTTTTTTTTACTACAAAGCCATCCTGTTGTAATATGTTTGGAATTTCCTTGCTGATAGAAGCAAGTCCTTCTCTAAAGAAGCCATCATCTGGATGACAGATTATGTTGCCCTAGGCGGCTGTGTGTGGAGTAACTGAGCAGTGGGGGGATGAGTGGAGTGAGAAATCAAACTTGCCTTAAAAAAAAAAAAATCAATAACTTCCACGCAGGGACTTGAAGCCTCTGTAGGGTTTTTATGCAAACTAGTGCGACATGTTAGCGTTTGCATTATTTTCTTAGTCTCGCTGTGGCCTCCTTGTTTTAGCAGCTGTTGATCATGCACATCTGCTGGCCAGTTCTTGGTCCAGTAATTGGAACAAAAATTATTTTAGCCCCTCTTTATTGTATTTCAGCAGCAGCGATTGCATGCAAAAATAATTAGGAGGTGAATAACTCTTATTGCAAGTAAGAACGCTTGCCAGCCGAAAGTTGAATAAAATAAAACTCTAAAAAGTTCTGGATGGTAATAGAAGTCGTAACTTTTATTTTTAACAGATAATCAAGAAATTCCTATTTATGGATTTGAGTTTTATTAAACTCAGAGAAGAGTTTTGATGGAAACACTGTTGGCTGGTCTACTTAAGGACTGAAAATGGTGGGAGTTTTTTTTGTTTTTTTCGTAAAATTAATGAACAGGGAACATATTCGGATTTTTCAGTACTTGCCCAACAAGACATCACTGGCAATCTCTTTGCCATTTGGTGTGAAACCAAGTGCTCTTACTTTTATTTATGAGGCCTAATCAAGGACACTGTGGGAAAAAAATGAAAGAAGAAAGGGAATATACTGGCTGGCATCCAGCCGCTCTCACTCAACTCCGCTTCTGCAAACCTTTCTTTAAAATCTCAGGAAACATTTTTGTTGCCAGTCCAAAAGTCCCCGCACGGCTTATTTCCAAACACTGTTGACCTTTTTTGTACATCATCCGTGCTGCCCAGCTCCATCCCTGTAATAATGCAAACACAGGAGAGCCCTGAGTCACAGGAGGAAGGAGTGGGAGGAGTGTTTGTTTAGCATATTTCACTAAAGGTCCTGAAACGTTTAACTGGATCCACTGTTGTTGTGCGACGAAGGAAATGAGAATTGCTTTTTAATGGCTATATTGATGTAAATGTGTGCTTATTTAGCCGCCCACCCCTCAGTTTCTGACAGTTTTTGCTTTTTTTTTTTTTTTTTTTTTGTCACACTCAAACATTTTGGTTGAATGAATACATTCTACTGTCAAACCGAGATAACCTGAGTAATCACAAAGAGCGATTTTAAGGCGATGATGTCACTTATTGAGAGGAAATAAAACAAGCAAGTGTCTCACATCATAGTGGAGGAATTTTGGCATGCTCCTCTTCGCAGAGTTGTTTAATTTAGCCGCTCTGGGGGTTTCTAGCACTAACCAATAAGACATAGATAGCCTCGTTAATGTCCTGCCAGAGCATCTAAATCAGATTTAGGTCCAGACTCTAACGGTGCCATTCCAAAACTTTTCTTCTTTCTTTTTTTGTTGACTTATTTAGGAGTGGACTTGCTGATGTGCTTTGATTCATCGTTCTGCTACAGAAGCCAAGTGCACTTGACCTTAAGGTCAGAAAATGAGAGCAGATATCATCTATCCATCCACCCATCCACCCATCCATCCATCCATCCATCCATCCATCCATCCATCCATCCATCCATCCATCCATCCATCCATCCATCCATCCATCCATCTTCTGTACACCCTTGTCCCTTGTGCTGGTGTCTATCTCCAGCAGATATCATGGTTCCATCATTTACAGCAAGTAATACTCCACAGAACACTCACACCACCATGTTTTAAGCCAAATATGTTATTTTCCAGAAATGCTGTGTTTTTGTTTGACATCACATGTAACAGGATGCACACCTTTGAAGAAGCTCCACTTTTTCCTTGCTAGTACACCGTTTTATTTTAATGTTTTGAATCACCAAGATGTTTTTCGGCACATCTGTGAAGAGCGTTTTGTGTTCGTTTTGGTCGGCAGTGGTTTTCTGTTAGAAAAAACCTCCCATGATGCCATTTCTCACCAGTTTCTCTCTTATTGCTTTGGGTTCTTTTGTCACTTAAAAATAACAGTTTTCTCGATTTTCTGTAGATCAGGTTTTGCTTTTCGAGATCTTTCATCCTGCTTTACACTGTCTGACAGATTCTATTTAAGTTAATCCTTGATTCCACAGGTCCGACTTTAAACTCACCTGGATGTGTCTGGTAAAATGTAAATCAGCTTTATAACAATGTGGTCAATCTGTTATGATTTAACAAGGAATCAGAACTCCTCCTTCCACATTATTTATAAACTGCATTTGTGCTTGATCGGATTATCTTAGTCTCATTCTCAGTGTCAGTTCAGATAAACTTTCCCAAATCTGCGTCGCTGAAGTCGCTGACGCATCCTCATGTCTGTTATTCCCCTTTATCAAAGACAGGCACGGTGATAATAAGCAGTTCTTGTGAAACTCCACCAATGCTTATTAAGTAGTACACATCCAGAGCCGAGCATCGTGCCTATACATGGTGGTGATAATGAAACATGTGCGTCGAGCGTGACTTTCATCATCGCGGTGGTCTGACGGTTGGTCCCGCAATTATGCTGTGCGGTTACAAGAATTCTGCTGAGCCAAACCCATTTTCCTCTCGCTCCATCCTGTAGCTCCTCATAAACACAGTTGTGCCTGGAAGCGCTAAGTAACCATAGCTACTTTTAATCACTTCGGAATAATGCTTAGCATGTGGATCCAGTGTGTGCCGCTGGTCCAGGCAAATCCCCGCTCAGTCTCACACACAATGAATGTACAAAGTTAGAATCGGTTCACAACAGTCATCCCTTCCCCCCCCTCCCCACCACCACGCCTCCACCCCTCACCCCCTTATAAACGACCACACCTCCTCCCCTCTAAACGACCACACTGTAACAGTGTCCTAAATTTTTACCATCCCAGCCACCATCCGTCCCGCAAGGCAACAGTGACTACACATTCAGGGACCACCGGCGTTTAAACAAGCCATATTTCATCCAGCCTTCTGCCAGCCTACCCCAAACAGTTTACAGTCAGCGGGCCCGGCCCTCTGGAGTTCGTCTGTGGCAACTCGACTCCGCGCCACATCTCATCGTGTCCAGAACTGCGGAGGGGACGAGGCCTCCTCTGACAGCTCCTCACAACACTCGGCCCTGTCCTGGTCTGCTTTTAGCCTCGCTGCGGTAAACCGGAGCGCGTCTGGGGGGATGAAAGGCTGCCAAAGTGTTTGGCCTGCAGGCGATTTACACGAGGCGCAAGGTGATTCATTCTGTCCCTGCACAAACAGGCCTCTGTGAACATTTCTTCTGCGCTGACCATTTAAATCAACAGTGGCGAACGTATACACTGGTACCAGGACTTACACTCTGACCATTCAAACCCGACTCAGTGTCTTGCCTTAAGTGCTTGCACTCACATGCATCTGGACAAGTTTGTCCCTGTCCATGTCAGGAAAGAAACACACACACACACACACACGCACACACACAGAGAGACAAGCCTCATTGTTTATGCTTAAAACTCTTTTCATTTCCATTATTTGTTTTCTCTTTCCGCTAAAGTGTGCAGTTGTTACAGAGCATTTTAAGATACTGACACTTACAGCTTTATAGACCAAGCCGTGTCGTCCTGTTACATTTAGCTACAACACCATTACACATTTTTATGTATTTTTTATTGAGATTTTATGAGAAATCAACAAACACATATCTATTTTTTCCCCACAAACATTAATCTGAAAAGCATGGCTTTCATTTCATTTTGCATTGAGCCTTCTTTATTGTTATTCCCCTGAACAAAATTCAAAGAAATCAACATGAGAAAGATTGGGGATAAAGTTGTAGCAAAGTTTAAGGAACGACTGGATTATAAACATTTTTTTTGTTATCTATCACCTGAAAATGCAAACAGCACACTGCAGTCACAGAGCTACCAACACGTGGGTGCCTACCTCAAATGACAAGAAGGTGCTCTGCTCATTTGGTCTACATGCAAAACTCTGTGTCTGGTGTAAAACACACCGTAATGGCAGCATAGTACTGTGGGTTGCTTGGTTTTAGCAGAAGAAGAAGAAGATGGATGGGACTAAACGCAAGAGTTATCCTGGGAGAAAACCTGTGTGAGACTCCAAAAATCACTGAAATCCAATCTGACTGAACGTGAGTTATTTTTGCAAAGAATTGACAAAAATGTCACTTTTTTTTAGATGTGCAAAAATGATAGGGACATAATTCCAAACAATAGCAACTAATGCGGCAAAGTATAAACACAAAGTTGAGAAAACTTCAAGTTCAAGGGGGTATGAATACTTTAGCAAGGTACTATAAATTACTTCGACTATACATCTATATATAGTCCCGATACAATAAGCAAATACTTCTTAACATCAGAATGACTGAGCAGCCACAGAGCCGTTTTCCATTTCTGTCTCCAGAAACAAAACAACGAGAAGGTCACCTATTCTTAGTTCCCCTCTTTTGTCTCCCTGCAAAACTAAACAACCCTTTCAATTCTATTACTGGCATCTTTTGATTCGGAAACCGGAGAGGAGACATACACAAGGAATCGGCGGGCCGCTGCAAAAAAAAAAAAAAAAAAAAAACATCACTCGCAAATCTATTATTAACATTCTGACGAAATTCTCACCTGCAGCAGATCACAGAGGAACTCAGCTCAGCTCACGTCTCCCCCAGCAAATGCCTTTTCTGCTACATCATCGCTGCAGTGCAGCCAGCAGCTGGGGAGCGCGGACCAAATGCTGCGCTGTGCATTTGATGAGAATAAAACCCTGGATTTTGACATCGTGGGACGCATTAAGAGCCGGGAGATCACGGGTGTAGAAACACGTAACATTTATTCAGCCACAGGCTGAGCTTGTAAAATGACACAATGATTCAGTCACTTCGGTCTAAGTGAGCTTTGTTTAACAAGAGCTTTGACCGTATTCCACACTTTTGAGATGAACGCCGGGGCTCAAAGACCGTGAGGCTGTCAACCTGTAATCCGACCACTAGGTGACACCACCACCTTGTTCCTGTTCTTTGTCTTCGTCGTGTTTTACCCCGTTTCGCTTAAGCTCTCTCTCTTTACGTGAAGTGTTCCTGTACTTACTAGCAGACTTTCTGTGGCCTAAAAAAAAGGGTGCCACATAAGAACGGAGAAGTTTTAAAACAACTTCTGGCTAACTTTTGGATAAACATCTTAAGGCAGCACTACTAAGATGGTTCTTTTTGCTGCGAAACAAGCCCGATGTCTATGTCCTGAAAATCTCTTAAACGTGACTGGCTAAAATAATAATAATAATAATAATAATAATAATAATAATAATAATAATAATAAACTGTTCTGAAATCCCAGCCTGCTCTGCTGCCCACACCGACAATAACAAAACATGATTTTGGACATCTTTGGCTACACAAAAACAGCGATACTCTTCTGTGTCTTGCAGGTTCCCTGACAGCCTGGGATGTAAATGTCTTCTGGAGGGTGTGTCAGAGCCCTGCAGAGGAAACATTTTATGATATTTTCACCTCTGTTCATAGAGGGGTCTATAAGGAGTCATAAATCCGCTGAAGCAGCTGGTTTCGGTTTTCTTTTTGTTTCAAGAAACCAAATCTGTGTGTATGCGTTTCTGCATTAGTGTTGACCCAGTTTCAGGAACAGCGCGGAGGATATGAAAACAAATATTAAAAGTGTAGAAAAGAGTGATGTGTTTGCTTATGAGATGTTATTTCAGAGATCATAAAGCACTAAAATAAAAAAAATAATAAAATAAAAAAAGCCAGCGTTTTAGATTGCAGGTCTTGTAAAATGTCTCGTTTGACATTCCCCCCTCCACTTCCCATGTCATTATCACCCTATCTATCATGGTTAGAGTTCGTAGAACGTAAAAGAAACTTCTCATACTGTACTACATGTGGCCGTGGTGGTGTTGTGGGACCACATTTCTTCCCACTCAACAGCTCTCCTGACAGCTATGGACCCGTGGCGGACGGGCAGCGGTCAAGGAGCGCAGACCAGTTGTCACCGAAGTGACAGGCGACAGCTGAATGCATGCATCTGGAGAGGGGGCAGTGTCCACACTCCCGCTTGCCCGACGGCTCAGGGTTGAAGTCCCCCCCCCCCCCGTCCCCCACCACTGTCAGGGTATGAAGTTACTCTCACGGCACGCGCACGGAAAAGTGATACGTGTCTCTTTGGAAACATGCTGCGTAAAAGCGCACGGCGAGGGACTGAGAAACCAGTAAGCAGCGTTTTTGAGCTTATGCAAAAAAAACAAAACAAAGTATGGTACGCATAGTATGTTATGATGATGTAAAGTGTTTATTTTACCATGTCAATAAAGAGAACTGAACGCTTTTCATCTGTTTGCCATTTAAATATGACCGTTTATTTACGCAGACAGCAGAGAGTTGATCAAACTGGTCCACTCACCAAGAAAAGAGTTCAGTCGCAGCAAACCGCGTATCCAGAGCCAATACTCCTGGTGAAGCGGAAGAAGATTGCAGAGGGTGTCATCTGGATTAGATGCAAAGTCCAGGAAGAAAATTTAAGAGGAGGGGGGGGAAAAAAAGGCAACCACAGCTCCGCTGGGATCGAACAAAGAGCTTGTGCAAAGCGATACGCTGAAAACCCAGGAACTGGCTGATCTGGAAAGGGGCGATGTGACTTTACGCGCCGTCACCGCATCGCAGTCGCTTCAGCGCGGCACGGTGAAATCTGCGCCGCTCCTCCACGGTCACAGTGGAATGACATTAGTGTTCCTCCCTGCCTATTGGCTTAAACTAGAAGCCCCCACCGCTCATGGAGAGACGGACCAGTCTCAGCAGCACAGTGGACAAACACCCCCGAGAGTTTTAACTCTTGATGCTGCTGCTGCAAAGGGGGGTTGGGGGGGCGGGGGGGGGGGTTTGTAAGACTCTAAAAACTTCTTAGTCACTATTGCTGGTTCTGCATCATACAGGGTGTCTGTTCACTTATTTTATGATACCGATTTAATTTGTTCAGGCAATTAAGATTCTAACAGCCTATGTAGAATAAACAGTGAAAACACTGAAACTGATAAAAACAAAAACAAGCAAACAAAAAAAAAAACAATAGGTTGACTACCAAACATGTAAAAGTTAAACTGCAACAAACCATCTTTCAAATTGTTCAGGAAGTGCTATTATGAATTCTAAATATAATGTAAAATAACTAATAAAGCATTATATTGATCACAGAACAAAGCATAGAATTGGACTTGAAAGACCTGCCATTGAATTTGTTTCAGAATCAGGACCGATACAGATGTTAATATCGGATCGGTGCATCTCAAATTACAATCACAAACATCAAATGTGCTAAAGAAAAGAAAAAATAAGAAGAGAAATGTCGCCCTGAAGAGTGTAGCTTGTGAGTTAATAATTTGTAAATCAACCTTATAATTTTACAGTTAGTCTTTTGGGGGTATTTTTCCAGCACCCTTGCATGCCATGTCTTTGCAAAGCAGCTTAAGCTCACTGAGATGGCTTGAAGAGATACACGTTAGTAAGTTTTCCTAGGCATTCTTAAGTGAATGTAGGTTTGGACTTTGACTAGGACATTCTAACATATGGCACATTTTTTCCCCAGTTGTTGCAGAAAAGATTAAGCTTAGTCTGATTAGATCGAAACCATACACCATTGTTTTTGTTGCCCTGTCTGTATGTTTAAGGCTCTCATCCAGATGGATGGATAATCTCCACCCCACCATTAATTCTTGTGCAGCCTCTTACTGGTTCATATTCTTAATAATAAACAATGTTGACAATGTTAAAAAAAAAAAAAAAAACATGTTTAACGCACTTCCCAAACACTTTGAAAGATTCAAACAGTATGGATTTATTTTGCAAGCCGTCATCGGGCTCAATTTTTTTTTTAACTTAATGCACATCTTTAGCAAAATGTAGAAATGTGATCTTTTAAAATATTCTGTGTGGTTGCTTTGACACCATTTCAACATTTTCTGTGTTCTCCCATGTAACACAACTCCTTTTCGATGCGTAGAATGAAAGGTAAGTCTATATGTATTGAAGTGAAAAGAAGCTACATGTCCATTGAGTTACACAAAATGCAAGGGGACGATCAAAGATTTGAAAAGAACAACAGCCACCCATTAATCAATAATGCATGACCACAATACACACAGAGACTTAAGCTACTGAGGCTCGTGTAAAAAGAAAGAAAAAAAAAAAGAGTAGCTTTCTGTGTTCTGAACATTCATGTGCCGACATCCTTTGCCAACAAAGACATGTTTTTCCGCTAGTAAACCATAACAGAGAGAGCCAGCCATCTGCGACCCAGATAAAGGATCTCCGTAACATTAGGAGTGACAGCAAGCCCACAACAATTGAGCCAAATCTGGATCGCTCGTCCGTTTTTGAAATTAGGATCTTAAATTGGTTGTGAAATCCGGGCCCTCTTGTGACACTTGAGACGGCTCAAAACGTAAAATTGACCTAAATGTATCTGAATAAAT
This sequence comes from Poecilia mexicana, assembly GCF_051168715.1. Lineage (NCBI taxonomy): Eukaryota > Metazoa > Chordata > Actinopteri > Cyprinodontiformes > Poeciliidae > Poecilia > Poecilia mexicana. Next base: position 24,543,042 of record NW_028263375.1, read on the forward strand.
CCACGCACTTTGACCTTTATAGTGTTATGTCTTTGGCTGACCCAGGTTACAACCCAATCACCATTGCGTCGATTTGTGCGTGTGTGCCTGTGTGTGTGTGTGTGTGCTTGTGTGTGTGCGTGTGTGTGTGTGTGTGTGTGTGTGTGAACGTGTCCTAAGCAAGAACAGGTTCTGTAAGTTAGAAGGGGTCAGTCATTCTCCAAACAGTTTTGACTTTAAGCAAGCAAAGCGAGTTTTGTGACACAGCTTATATGAACCAGATGGATGAGACCACTCATTAGCATTGATTCAGTTTGTAAGCATATTCAGTCTTTTTTTTTTTTTTTTTTTTTTTTTCAGGGCTGCACATTTAAAGATATTTGGGAGGGTGGATATTTAAGATCTGGAAAACTGAAAATCTTGAAAATGTTATTTTTCAGAAAAAAAAGGATCACTCTGGGTCATTAGATGGCTATGAATGATAACGAGCATCTTGAGCCGGTACCATGTTGACGTTGCTCTCTCTCCATGACAGTGGACAGAAGTTGAAATGCTTTTTTAATAATAGATGTCTGAACACTTACTGGCAACAGAAAAAGGACAAAGACAGAACATCTGCTTCAAAGATCATCAAAGTTTGAAATATGTGTGAGCTCATTGGAAGCAAATGGATGAAGAGAACATATTTCTCTTCGCCCACCAATAAAATCGGTCTTTTCATTGGTAATATATATATATTTTTTTTTTTTGCCCTATGATTGTAAAATAATGGAACTTTGGATTGAAGCGAAGGAACAACCCAGCGCTGAGGGAAGAGGACGCAGGACATTTCAAGCCCCAGCAATGACAGAAACCTCCTGCAGGGAAGTCAACAGTCAAGCCACCAAGGAAACTGCACAGGGTTATTTGTGAGCATAAAGTTTATCAGGTGAAGAAATGCAATGTTGCGTGTGACTGCAGCCGTCATCACAGTGTTTTTCATCCACCGCATGTTCTGGCATTTGATTGTTGCGTCTTGTTTGGGACCATGAGACATGTTCTGAGAAAGCTAAGTGCTAATAGATTAGCGGCGTTTCAATGACAGCCAGTGTTTAGAAATAAGCTTTTAACAACGCATTGGTAAAAATTGTGGAAAAAGTGAATTTCTACATGGCTGTTTAATATTAATTTTCTCTTCTGATTGTACGTATGTATGTTTCAGCTGATGGCTGTAGGGTATCAGTGACAATTCTGATCAAAATTAAAGCAGAAAATGCAATATTTACTGCTAATACGGCTAGAAATGTTCAAATCAAATTTTATTTGTATAGCACATTTCAGCAGCATTTCAAAGTGCTTTACATCATTAAACACAAAAACACAGTCATGCAACATTGAATAAATGATCAAAAACATAAAAGTCGAAGTTCTGCCTTGCAAATCGGCAGCAGAAATCCCCTTCCCCCCAAAAAAAAACAAACAAAACAAAAAAACTGCAAGTTGTGTAATAACTTGCAGTTTTTACTACTAGTGGCTATTGGATTCACCAAATGGAGCTTTTAAATTCCTCCATGGCGTGCCAGTTTACTAATTATCCACCGTACCGCCCTCAGACACCAGTTCAGTTTTTTGACTTTACATGATGTAAAGTGCCTGACCTAGTTCAGTTTTTTGACTTTACATGATGTAAAGTGCCTGACCTCAGCAAATTAACAAAGCAGATGAAACCAAAAAATGAATTAGCATTTTAGAGAAACTTGAACCTCTTTTCTTTATTTCTCACTTTCTCTTTAGGATATTCACTGAAAATCAGTTAGGGGAAAAAAGAAAAAACAAGGAATCTTAATGGTTTTGGTCAACTCATTTGTTGAGTTTGAGTCAGACTTGAGTCAGAATTGCTGAACCTAAGCAAATATATTTACTTGTGCAATCGTCTTAATCTCGTTTCAGCATCTTATCTAGTGAGATATTTATGGCAGTGTAAAAGATGAAGAAGAAAACAATGGAAATGCTCACACGTAAAGATGCTGCGCATGCTTTCCGGCTGCAGCACCAGCAGGACTTTTCTCCAGCGCTCCTAATAACGCAGAACCTGGTTTTGATTCCAGTATATCAAATTTAATCTTGCCAATTTGCTTTTGGGACCCAGTCGCCCAGCAGACATTTCTGCACTGCAGTTATTGTTTCTGCTAGAAATAGCAGCAATGATTTTCTTTACCAGAGGATCTCACAAGCTACAACTGTTTTTTTTTATTATAATGTTCACATAACATAACATAACATAACATAACATAACATAACATAACAACACCGCACAATGACTGTAAAAATGACTCGATGATTTTCAATAGGTGTCATTTTAACTGAATTGATACAAATGGCTAAATAATTTGAAAAGTAAAGTCAAAGTCAATTGTTTTACTTCCAAATAATTAAGTGAAAATCTTAAAAAGCCATTTGTAAAGGTTTTTAATTCCACCGTGTCAATGTGTCCAATAGACTTCATGCTGTACATTTTTGGTCACATCAAGGAAGAAATATAGAAATATGAAAAAAGAAAAGAAGAGAAAGATATTCTAAATGGCTGATAAGCCATAGGAATAATGCTTGTCCACCGTTTATCTATCCATCCATCCAAAGCACAAAAATGAGCTTCTACCTGCAACGTGATGCGACACACTCCCCCTGTCTTCAGAGCATCCAGACCGAGTGGTTTGTTTGACTTCCATTTGCTTTCCTTTTTCCGCGTGACTGAATGTTCCCTTAGGCCGACTGAGGCCGAGGGAATAAGAAGCCGACACGCTTGTGTTCACTAATTGTGCTGAGTTTATTTGTTTTATGCAACCTGCAGTTTCGCCTTAAATGTGAACGCAGAAACCGATGCGATAAAAGCTGCGCCCGGCCCAGGGAACACAAATCACCACACACACCCGTTTTAATGGATATACCTTTAGCACAACAGGGTGCCAGCTTTTAGCTTGGATGCTGGGCTGTTATTTTTTAATTTTTCTGTGCTTACACAGGAAATCTACAACCCAAACAAAGGCAGGAAAGCTCAACAAACAATCGACTGAGAAGGAAGGCAAAAAGGCTTGACCGGTCCACAGAGCCATTGCAGACTCCGAGCCTCCACGTACACACACACACACACACACACACGCACACACACACACACACACACACACAAAACCCAACCAATTAGAGACCAGCCTTAGAATGAACTTCATAAGACTTTTCAGACTTCCAGTCCCACTAAACTGTTACTGAGACAGTTGTTATGGACACTCTCTTGGCTTGCTGATTACATTCTGTGAATACCAGACCATTATCACGGACACACTTTAGCCTTTGTAGTCTCTAATTGGTGCTTGCTTGAGCGCTTCCAAAATAACTACAAACAGCCACTAAAACAAGACAAGGCTTGTTTACTGACAGCATGCTAATTATGGAACTGCTGCCTGGCAGAAGTGGAAACAGAGCACTTGAAGCAGTGTCATTACATCCACTGGACTCAGTCAATGGGATTCGCTGTCTGCATTAAAGCTTGTCCGTATTAACGTTGCTCTGCAATTATCTCCAAGCTGGGTAGGAAGGAGTGACTGGCACGTCTGTGTCTACGCTGTCTACTGCGGTTTGCAACAGCACTGATACCTCGTAACTCTTTTGGCTTTTTTTTTTTTTTTTTTAGATGACCACCATGTGGTGTAGTTTATCGTATTTATATAAACCAACACAAAGTAACAAATAGTTGTAACATTTTGAAGGTAGTTATGCTTGTTTTGTTAACATTGGGAGTCACTTAATTAGCGAAACCTGTCCGTTTGAATGTACTGTAGTCTCAGTGCATGGTGGTGGTAGCATCATGATGTGACAATGTGTGTCCTTAGTCCTTAGCATGGACAGAGAAGGCGGCCAAATATGACAGCTGATTTGTAATTTCCAAAAATTACTTTTCCAGACTTTTCCAGAAATTGGATGGATGGATGGATGGATGGATGGATGGATGGATGGATGGATGGATGGATGGATGGATGGATGGGAAGTATTCACCATGTTTCGCTTTTTCCACATTTTGTTATTGTATAGCCTTATTCCAAATTCTATTAAATTCATCTCTTTCCTCACAAACACAAAAACCCTGTTATGACAATATGGAAAGAAAAAGGTTTTTGAGTTTTCTTTTGAAAACCAAGAAACTGCATTTACATAAATCGTCACAGCCTTTGTCAAGAACCTCAAAACTGACCTGTTTCCACTGATCGTGCTCGAAACGTTTCTACACACTTGCTGCAAATTCAGTTAAAAGGTGCACGCCTGTCCATAAGAGGTCCAACAGTTGACAGTGCAGGTCAGAGGTCAAACACCAAGCATGAACTCAAAGGAATTACTTGAGGCAAGATTGTCTTGAGGAACAAATCTGGGGAAGAACGCAGAAACATTCCTATTGATTTGAAGATCCCAATGAGCTCAAGAGCCTCCATCATCTCTAAATGGGAGAAGTTTGGAGCCTGACCTCAGACGGTGGTGGCAGTTCACTTTCCAGCAGGACAGCGACCCAAATCGCATGACTATAATCTCATAGGAGTGGATAGGCCAGAGTCCAGACTTGAATCGAACCATCCAACCTGATGGAGCTTGTGAAATACTGGAAAGAAGGGTGGAGGAAGCTGCCTGGAGACAGGTGAGTTTTTGGCATCATACTTACATGAATGTGATTTCTTGATTCTCTATTTTTTACTGAGTAATGAGTAGATAGAATTTTGAGGAGAGAGATTTAGTTAATACAATTTAGGGAAAGGCTGTTGTAATATAACAAAATGTGGAGAAAGTGAAGCACTGTGAATGCTTTCCTAATACACTATAAGCTAAATTAACAGACGCATAATCGCTTTAAGAAAGAAAACTGAGAGCCATCTTTCCTTTAATTCACATTTTATTTTTGGGCTCTGCACTGTGTTGGTCCGTCACAGAAAATCTTAATGAAATGCAATAAAACCAGTGGTTTTAATGGGGCAAAAAGTAGAAAAAAAGTCCTAAACTTTTTTGAAAAAAAAAAACAAAACAAAAAAAACACTCATGTACTGAATGAGTATATCTCCCATAAATACAAGCTGTGTCTTACAAGCAATCTTCCAAATATTGAGGTTACGTGAGGATGATATTAAAATGAGACGTTGCACAAGTCAGCGTTTTGATCCAGTACAAGGTCTGCTGAGTTGGTAGCCGTTTAGGGACTAGAAAATGACGGAAAGACAAACACAGAGAGGCGGGGAACTGACTAAGCCAAGCCGGTAAATAGATTTGAGCCTCCCTTCTCCCCTTTCCTCGCCTTCTCCCATCACTAATGGGCTTTAAATCTTTGCTTGGGTGGGTGAGTTGGGAGCTGAATTCATCACACCCCCGTTGAATGTTGTGCTTCAGTTCAGGCATGAATTGTCAGGGGATCAAACCCTCATGTTCTCTGGTTTCCAATGCATCTTTTTGCATTTCTCCATCCTCTCCGACCCTTTCATTTTCATCCCAGATATTGCAGTGCTTCTGTGGTTGAGTCCACAGGGGCTGAGCTCTTGTAGGCATGAGGCGTTCCTCAAACTGACTCCTCTTTCGCCAATGAGATAGTAAAAAACAAAACAAAACTTGAACTACTATTCAGGTGGCAGCGTTATGTGTTTTCCAGACACATTGTGCAATTTTAAAGCACTGTCAAGTATATTACCTTCAGTTGTAATCAAAATGCTATATGTATCAGATGTGACTTACAAGAAATTTTACTTCCCGATTGAACACCTTGAAATTGAGCCTCTGTCTCTTTAAAAGCTCCCGCTCTTTCTTAAACTCCGCCTTCAGGAAGTCATAATGGTATCACTACTCTAGTAATTTAACAATGTTTGTACCTACATTTCACTGAGAAGTAGCTCGCATGATGAGCTCAGCAGGTGCACAGCTCAGCCAGGTGTTTGCTAATTGCTGCTGGCTAGTCTGAAGGAGCTGAGTGGGCGTGTCGCGGGACAGAGCTGCTCTGTGAGGCGGAAGCTTGGACACTTGGAAACTGCAGCTCTGAAGAGGAGCTGCGCCTCAAAGGCGGTGCTAGGTCCACCCAAATGTTTTGGACAGCTGAATGGTTGCCATGGGAGATTAAAGGATTTCTCAAACCCGCATGGAGGAATCAACGATGCAGAATCACAAACACAAGTGGAAAGATGAGGGAGGAGAGTTAATGTGTTGTGCTCAGGGGCAAATTTTGCTTGAAAAAAACACCTTGTGAAGGAAGTTTGGATAACATGAAGGTAGCACGTACATATTGGAATGATGAATTATCTTTCCACTGAAGCACAAGCAGTTTGTAGTTATCGTTGCTGAATTAATGTTAAAAACAAAACGACTCCTTATGAACCTTCCTGAATAAGAAACACTTGGAAAACTGAGAATCTTCAGACATTTTGGTTCGAGACATTAAAACATTTCCTTAAACATTTTTTTTGAAGACTTGCATATTTTTTATTTCACGCTTACAAAGTTAAACATAGCTATTAATCGTGATTAATCACAGTGACAGAGCGTGATTAATCTGATTAAAATTTTAAATCGATTGACAGAACTAATTTTGTTCCATCCACATTACAACGATGGATGGAACAGAACCAGCCTCCCTGTACACAAGAAGCATCCCACAGCATGATGATGCCACCACCGTGGTGTTTTCAGGGTCACGCAGCCCAAAACATTTGAGGTTTCTGCTTATGATGTGAAAAAAAAACAACTAATTTTACAAGGTGGTATGTGTCCTTTTCCTTGAAAAGAACATTTCTGACATTCAATCATGTTCAATCAAAAATTCTGACATCAATGGAGGTTTTTCTGAGTGACTTTCATTGCATTTTTGCAACGCACCTCTTCATCTTACCAGGCTACTCACAAAAATAACTCTCCCAGAAGGTTTTGGTTCTATTACAGGAAGCGGGGACATTAGTAGAGGTTTCCTACCACTGCTCACAATGAACAACGCTGATCTTTTTCACGGCTGAAAAATTGCTGGATGTAAGATATAACCCATCTTTAAGTAATCCTCATTCACCCGTATAATGTATTTCCTTGGCACTGGGCACCGTTTTCAGACGGTCAGTGCAGTGGATGGAGTATCTTTCCTTTTGCAATCTCCTGCAGCTTTCAGCAGCACCAGGCTGCAGTTTAATGTGTGCCTTTGGAATTCAGCTCTGGGTCATATTACTGGACTTAAATGCCATCAACAGCTTTGTCCCGCCACAATGAAATGCATAACCAGAATGAGGTCAGCCACACGTCTTGGTGACATTTCACAAATAATATATGGCTCTTTAATGACTTGTTAGAAGCTCCAAAAAGCCAGATAACCAGATTTACAACCGTCGCAGTTGCAGCGGCACTTGCGAGCATATGTTTCTGTGTTTTGCTTCAACTTGCAGCACCGTGGTAATGGAATTTTTACTGATAAAAGGGTCTTTTCCTTCCAAGGTCCTTTTGTCTTGTGGTAGATTGGTATCCCGAGGATCATCAACTTGGGGCTGAGCCAGAACATCTCTGTCTGCACCTCTGTAAAAGAGGCTCATGGCGGAATGTGCAGGAGAGCTTTCAAAGGTAGTCTAAAGGGTAGTAGCCTCTCAAAAAAAATCTGCCCCATTACTTAAATTCCTCGGGAGGCAAGCAGCTCCAGATGAGAGCCATCCATTCAGAGATGCTTGTTTGTTACAGCTCTTTTTTTTGGAAACTTTGGGTTCTCCTCCATCCCCCTCCCCCTACGCCTCACATCCCTCTCCACAATTACTTAAATAACTCCCTTACATTCATCTCCTTTTCCTTCCAGGCTTCTGTCCTGTGGAAATGCGCCATCAATAGATCTTTATCAGAAGACTCATCCCTGCATGGGCTCACAATTTGACTTTGTTTTACTTCACCCACCAAGTGCTGAGCCAGGATGAGGGATTTCGGTGATCTCTCTCCCTGTGTGTGTGCGTGTGTGTGCGTGTGTGTGTGTTTTGAGGTCCTAATGTAAAACTGATGTGGCTGTGGTTCTGACAATCCTTTTCCATTCTGAAATTGTAGCAATGAATGATAAGAACATGAACCCGTGCCTGGGTAAAGGCGCTTTGCGGTTTTTCGCCAGCCACAGATTGTCTTGCTTACGGACGACATAAAGAACAAGAATGTCAAAACAAGCAGCGGACAAGAGCTGAAACGAGAGGCAAAGTGGAAAAGTGGGTGGAAAATAACCAATTACCAAACTTTAAAGATATGTAAATGTTGGAATCAGGCATTAAAAAAAGATGAATTTAGTTGATAATGTTTGTAGAGAAGGGATTGTTTCCGTTGTGGCCCATTTGTATGGTCATGGTAAATGGAAAATATATTGAACAGTAAAAAAGCAACTTCATCTCCCTGATGGTGTTGCAACAACAATCTAAAGAGGAATGGTTCTACAGATCTAGCCAGACGATTTATATTCACTGTTTGCATGATTGTCATGTTTGCTAAGGGGACACATTTGAACGCTATTTGGTTTTCCAGAATTGAAAAACTATGCAATGTACAACTTCAGTGATTTAATCAAACAGACCAGAGTGCAGAAGTTTGAAATGATCACAACAAAAATTTAAATTGGTTAATAAAAACTGTCTCACATCTGATTTTTTTGTTTGTTTCCAGAATCCAGAAATATTCAATATTTCTTTTAGGGTTAAGACCTTTAGACAATTATGAAACCAGATGCTTTTTGTTTGCAACCATTTCTGGCTGAAACACTCAACAGCATATTTTTGTATGTTATAAACCTTTGCCTAATCTTTTAATCGTAATTACATTTTTACCTTTGTTTGAAACTACGTGCTTCTATTTTGCTTGGCAGCCAGTAGACCTGAATTTTCCCACTTTGGGACAATAATGGTTACTTCTATTCTATTTGAAATAAGAACATCTACGTCAGATTAGGATTGAAAGATATTCAAGCTAGACTCTTTAAGACTAACAGTGCAGGTCACTGATGTTGAAGATTCAAGATGCCATCAGCTTGGGACATGAGGTCATGGAGGCCAGTCAAAGATAGTTTTGAAGGATCTTGATAAAATTTGTTAAATTTGATCAGATGTAGAGTGTTTTGTGTACTACACATTTACCAACAGACACAATTATTGCATTCTTCAAAAAACAAAAACTTTCGTTTGTGTTTTTGTATTTTTTTTTTCATCTGTAAATGCAACTACAGTCTCTTTTGTTGACTTGATTCCAGTGATGTTTTTGTTCCTCTTAGCGATCGAAGACATTTCCTTTCATATCATGTCAATAACGTCAGTAATTTCAATGTAACCTTCCCACTTCCACTTTTTCTGAAATGTTGCCCATGCCTCCCCCTAAACGAATTTCGCCTTCAGATGTGCTTCAGCATACCGCCAGCTGATGAACACATTGGCAATCTGATGGAACCTATAACAAAGACGACTGAAAAATTAAATAAAAAATCCCAATTAACCACTTCTCATTTCATGTCAGATAAGCTTGGTTTGTGATTTACATCAATGCACGCTTGCAAACAGGCAAATCCAGTGACATCAACCACTTGAGTGGGGACGTCTCCTCCTCAAACAGCCTGCTGGCCTGTCAGTCAACAATCTGCTAATTAGACACCCTCCTATCTGCCAATATCATTTGGGCCTTTTTTTTTTTTTTTTTGCTTTCCAAATGATCTGCATCTTTCAGTTACAATTTAATGAGGTGGGAAGAGCAAGTGAAAGTCGGGAGCATGTGCGGCGCGTCTGTCGCTCTCCTAATGGCCCAGATTTAGCAGTTGTCACATCAGGCCATTACCCACTTGCAGTGTGTGCTTCCCATTGTGCGTCTGCGCTCGTTAAAAGGTGTCACCGAGCAGAATTAACTTCTCCGGCCTCAGACGAGCGCACTTCTGGCCTTTGAGGAGCGGATTTTCCAAATTAATTAAAAAGAGGAGCCTCTCTCCTTCTCCAGGTCAGCCTCTTAAAAGCCCGCACGCAATCTTCAGAGATTTGGGGAAACAACCCAACACCTGTGTCAGGCAGGGATTTATTTGGATCTGATATCCAGAGGAGCCATTATTACCTTTGATCCGGCATTAAGTGTGGAACGCGCAATGAAGGGTTTTGAATTGCAGGTGGCGACACACACACACACACACACACGCACACACCTACACACACACGCACACACACACACACACACACACACGCACACACACGCACACACACACGCAGGCTTACACAGACAGACAGGGTGACACACACACACACATAGTCAAGAGGAGAGTCACGGGTCAGTCTGCCCCATTAACAGCCAGTCTTCTGTGACGTTAACAGAGAAACACTGCTAGCATATTTATGACTCATTTTCACAAGCCGCCACTGGTGTGAGATTTTGATAAATGTCTCTTGAAGAAATGGCTTGTGGGTGATTCTGGCTCAAGAAACGGTGATGGATCTCGACTGTCTGATGAGGGAGGCGTCGGTTTAACTTTTTGACACTGAATATTTCCAACCGCACACGCAGCTGCGGCTCGGTAGGTAGAGTGAGCACGCTGACAGGTCAGTGGTTCCACTGTGGCTCCCCACGGTTCAAAGCCGTCTTTGGGTTAAAACCTAAACCCTGCCTTACCCTCAACGCATTCATCACTGCGGGTACGACAGAGGAAAGTCAGCGCCTATGAGAAATTTCTGTCGATCATGAAAGCATACGTGAATATGTTGCAATATTTCAAAATTGTCCAACTTAATGTGTAATTTTTGGGGGATAACTGACTAATAATCTGCCATTTAACAAATAATCCCAACCTTGTTACCTCCTTATATAAAATGTTGAGTTTGTGAAATCACCTTTAGTCTAAAGAGGTTGTTACACAATTTACCCCTTCTTATTTAAATTATATTCAGAGGAATGCCTTATCTTGTGATTTTATTAAAGTTAAACTATTTACATTCAAGATGTATGAAGATGGAAGGACATTTTTTTAGGAAACCCAACTTACATCATTTGTTTTTGGTTGTCTGAAGCACACGTATTAATGAAGAGACTTTTGTTTTAGCGACATTTATTGAACATGTTTGGCAACAAAAATAGAGCGTTTTCTGTCCTCGACACTCCATTTTTGTAACAAAATCAAATTTTTTGTTAACGTTTTGTAATGTTTGGGAGGCTTGTTCAGCATCCATCTTGGCATCCTTATAGCTGTGTATAAGGTATTGTGTATTGTAAGCCCGTGTAGACTGGGCACCATATTATTGTGCATGACACTAATAAATAATTAGTGATATTTAGTCATATTTTAGTCGCAACTTAGGGTGAAAAATGACCTAACGTGCATGTTTATTGAATGTGGATGGAGAGAACATCACATTCACAGCTATCCTCCAAATCCTACCTCAAATTGTTCCCTTCTCCTCATTTTTAGATTTTAGACTCTAGAACCAAACAGCCTGCATAGCTGTGGGGTAAAAAAAAACACTTTGATTAACCGACTGTTTGTTGTGCAACTCTTTTATTCTATAAGCAGCTCAATTTCAGCAAAAGTAAAGCCTCCTGCCACTGAGGTTGTGCAGTTTAACCTCAAGGTATACATCGTTGTCAACTCCTTGAGTGCTTATCCATCTCACTTGTTTACTGTCTTCCTCACAATCAGTGACGAGTTGTGCGATCCGAGAAAACAGCGGGGGGATCAACTGCCTGGAGCAAAAGAGAATGTCATCACCCATGGTAGCTTTTTTTTTTTTTGTTTTGTTTTTTGGTCTTGAGTCAGACATTTGGTATTCGGATCTACACGTCCGTAGATCACGTACACATTGACTCAGACGAACAGCAAGGGCTCACAGGACACTGCGGCTAAACAGCTTCAGGTCAACCAGGTGGCAGTCAGAGTGCAGGAGCGATGTTCATCACGTAGTCTGTCACCAACATAATGGGTTAGGATTCAAAGTAAAGCCGGTAAGGGAGACAAATACGCAACCTTTGAGGAACACACGCAGCTGATTTCAGTGTCTTTGAATATGTGCAATGGAAGAATATCTGAATCCGCATTTTAAGCTTTAAGTGTAAAGGTATCACCTTTTTTTTTTTTTCTTTAACTAGATTACAGGGAAACGCTGGTGAGTAGTCACCCTAATCCTGAGCAAACCCAGCCACTTGAGTTGAATAAAGAAGCACTTCACTCGGAGTAAACAAAGAGGCACTTTACCTGATCTCTTTCAAAAACCTAAGCTGTGAGCTTTAAAGCTGCAACACTCAATATTTGTTCACGAACAATGGACTAAATGACAGAGAGTCAGGTGAGAGGATTCACTAGCGCCGGGTGAAACCTCAGAAGCACAACCTGAGCGCTCTGGCTGACTGTCGGACAGACTTTGTGCTCTCAGCAGACGACTCCCGCCCGAAGCAGCGATTAACTCCTTGCAACTCATGTTGGAGATTTAAGAGAGTTGGAGAAACTTTTCTTAGACTGATGTCAGAAGCTGTTAAATGGAAAAAAAATAAAAAAAATAATTCACTAATGCTGTTTCATATAAAGGGGATAGCAGAAGCTATCTCTTAGCTTTGTCTTCAGCTCAAAAACACTTTCTTGTTGAAATATTTTTGTTCAACTTTCTCTCCAGATATAACCAAAAATGTGACTGGTCATCAATATGTGACCATTTCATGATAGAAATAAAAACAGCTGAATGACTAATAGGGTACATCATGACATAAACATGAGTGGAAATAACCATTTCTACTCACAAAAGCTTTTGATTGCATATGTACCTGCCACAAAGCAGAAAATAAAAATGATTAAATGTCTAATTGCAAACAAAAAAGAGAAGGTTAAACACTTCAGATCAGTCATTAAGAGTTAACATGTCTTCCAGTTGAGCATGTACTCTTGTTTGAGGACGTCATTGTGTGAAGATCGCTGGGCAGCGGGCTCTTCAGGGGTCGCCATAAATCTTGGACGGTTTCACCACTTCCTCTTAAATTTGCACTTAGCGTCTGTGCTGGGAGAACTCTGCAGATTTCTCTGCACCACTGAGTTATAGACTTGTCTTTCTTAAAACAAGGGGGAAAAAATACAGTATGTGTAGAGAAACTTTGTCATATAAGCCTAAAAACACTTTGAACGCTCCAGAACCTCAGATCGTCCATAAATACTTTGCTTCATCAGGTTGTTTTATCTGGACAAATCATATCCAGCGTTTTGTCTTATAACGTCAGTAAAAATGACTAATTCATTAAGGTTTTCTCAAGCTTCCAAGCCTCATTCTAACACCTGAAGAAGGAAAAGCAACTAGTATACGGAAATACAAACTTTTAAACTATTTACAAAATTGACACTTGGAACACATGGCATTGGATTTTGTAATATAACACTTTACATAAAATCTGCTCTCGAGCTTCGATTAATGAGCACCCTCTGGGCAGAAAAGCCCTGGATAACGTTACCGTTTGGCGTCTGAGAAAAAAAAAAAATACACAAGCCTCGCTATAGTCTGTTATTATGGCGGCAACACAGCGAAGTGCCAGACAGAAGTCACTGCGAATGAGACGAGCACAGACGAGCTGGTTGAAGCGGTGTCATGAATGAAAGTTGAAGAGACGTGAGTCACTTTGCAGACTTTGTTTGCTCACCGTTCTGTCTCATGCTGCTGGTGGAGCTTCGACTCGCTCCTGTACCAAACCGGCAGCTGTCAGCGATATTATCATTGGTTGGCAGGGGGGGGGGGGGGGGAGGAAATACAGCGTCTGTGTAGATGAGCCTGAGAGAACAAAGCACACCGCAGTGAAAATACACAATAGATGATTGTGCGTGAGCCGAGTGTGTCAGCGTCTGTAGTGCGGACAGGCGGTGTAATGACTGCACTGCAGTCTCCTGTTTAAACATCTGCAAATGAAACCACAAGTATCAGAGTGCAAAAAGAAACAAAACGATACTGTTTACACCACGGTAACACCCACATCATAAAAACGTACAGACCGCTTGGTAGCTTAAAAGCAAAGTATCACCAAAAATAAAAATAAAAAATAAAGAGGTGTAGTATTTTCATTGTTGTGTTTCTGTAAAACCACTTTTGTTCCTCTAATCCCCTCCAAGATACACTCTGCGTATCGCTTCTCTGAGGAATACAAAGCATACCAGGCGTAGGGTGTCATAAAGTGAAATCGGAAACATAACATCGTCTGACATTCTGTAAAGATTTATGCTGGCTCACTGCTTTGAGGTTTTGCACCCATTTGGTTGAACACAGACCACAGCTGAAACAATTCAGAGCGGTCCAAAACCCTCGCTCCGTCATCAGCCCACAAATCCCAAGAAACGCAGGATATGGAGTGTTGTTTCTGAACAAATGGAAACTGAAACGTTGAAGCAGTGCAGAACAACGGATAGAATAGCAATCTTTGCTTTGCTTCACAGACTCTGTGGATGGACCCTTCGCTCTGTCTGACCAACATTCACTCTCTGCTTGCGGTTGGACTGAACCTGATGATTGGATCGGGATGAACGAGTAGCAGATTATGTGGATTCTGCTTTTGACATACAGGCACTGACCCCATCTATCCTCTTACCCTGTTTTGTTTTTTTGTGTTTTGTTTTTGGTAATACATTGAATTGATTGCAGTTTTAGCCAGCACCCATCAATTCCACATCATCTGTAAAAACACTTGGGGTTAAACCAAAGCACCCAAAGCGCAAGCGACGACGTTTTTATGTCCTCCAAACAATAAAAACTGACCGTACCTTTGTCTTATGGTCGTACTACTGAAGGAACGGTGCGGTGTAGATCAGTTGCATAGACTACTTTTTCAATAAAAAAAACAGACTAAATAGTGTCTAAAAGTGCACAGAGCCATGCGATTGGCTCGTTCACTTCTTTGTATTATCAAGCAGTTGAACAGGTGTACCCAAGAAGAGCGCTCGCACATGTTCCCGCTTTTTATTTTGTCAATCATAGAATTGATAATTGAGACAATGCATGTGTTTGGGATTTGGAGGAAAAGTGTTTACCGGACATTTAGATGACTTTACAGACTGAGGTAGAAATGTGGCGGCTGACTTTTTCACACATTTTGCATCATAAATTTAGCCTTTTTTATCAAGGACAAAAAGATGAATTTGGTACAAAAATCAAATAGATATTTAGTGGAAGACAAGCTATACACGATAGTTAAAATGTAAGCAGGTTAAACCTGAAAAAAAGGCTACTAATTACAAAATGACAATGTGTCGACTGAAGGTTTCTTTTCCCAATGAAAGAAATTTACTTTCAGATCAAACCGAGAGGCTTTATAAATATAACTGTATATACTGTGAATATGGGAGTTTATACATATTCAGCCAAGAAGATATGAGTTCATCCAGCTCTGGTTCTGGATTGTTTTTAATTTAAGCAGCAGCGAGAACAAGACAATTCCCAGCTGGGGACTGTGGAACATCTGTAGTCGGGCATTATTGAATGACTCTATATATTGCACTGACAAATTGAATGTCACCGATGAGTTATGGCAAAGCGACTGTGAGAGACTGTGAGAGCCACAGTAAGGTGCAGATACGAGCATCTCCAAATGCAGTGATGCATGAGAGGAATAACAGACACGTTTGAGTTTCAGTGGGTGGGCCATTGTTCATGGGATATTTGTTTGTTTTTTCAGTTTCTGGATTTTATGTTTTTGGTTATCTTCTTGTTCTCCTTCTATTTCTTTCTCTCTCTTTTTTGTTATGTTATGTTCTGGTTTTTGTTAGCATTATCTTAAGTTTCATTCCCCTGAGAGTCAGATTATAGAACTGGAACACACAGGTTGCTCACACTCACAGTTTTGGAAGGAGTTTCCAAAGAGCTAAACTGTACAAGCATCTGGACTGGACAGTCGTATTTGCTTTCACGTAGAACAACCCATTATTTACTGTTGCCAAGGAGAGATCAGCTAAAACACTTTATCTCCAGCAAAGTAATAGTTTATTTACTTCACATTTCACAAAGCATGATCAGGGATTACTGTGGCTGCCACTTACTCCAGCAACATTTCTCTTTGACGTGATGCTAACTGATTGTACTGTTCATCCATAGTTATTATTCTCTTTCGTTCGTCTGGAATATTTAGGATCGGATAGCAGGGGCAGCAGCCTAAGTAGGAAGGCCCAGGCTTCCCTCTCCCCAGTCAGGTGGGCCAGCTGCTCTGGGGGAATCCCAAGGTCTCCCCAGTTGAGAAGCACAGTCCCTCCAGTGTCCTGGGTCCTCCACTGGGTCTCTGGGTCTGGTGCGACGTGCCCAGAACTCCTCACCAGAGCTCGTGACTGCAGATGAGGTAGGAACGTAGATCAAGCAGTAAATTGGGAGCTTTGGCTTTTGGCTCAGCTCTCTCTTCTCTATGACAAACCCGTACAGCTCTTATATCACTGCATTATAAAAATTAAGCAGGGAAACTTTTTGGGAGAACGCACATTTCAGACTGTTGGACCAAGCTGTAAGTTGATCTTCAAATTAGAGAACAGAAAAGAAAAAAACAACCAATGAAATATAATCAGCTCGTCCTTTGTCTAATAAATTATAAATTAATTTTTCAATGTCAGGGCGCTCTCCTGCAAGTTTTGTAGTGTGGGAGGAGACGAAGACTACAATTTTTTTTTTTTTTCTTTTTAAGCTATGGATTAAAAATAGGTACACCTCATAAAACATTAGAGCTGAACGGGCTGTAGTTTGCTTAATAATAATCCTGTTACACTACCAGCATAGCTTTTCCCCAGACAGCTAAACACTGACATACCTTCACACACTATGAGCAGATATTTTGATTTGCCAAACGACCACGCAGCGCAGTCTGTGCTTGTGCAATAGCCGAACTCACATGGTGGCTTTACCCCTCAACACTGTTTGACAGGAGTCTTTCAATGCATTTGTAAACTATGTAAACACAGAAACCTGTGGCTGGGTAGAAGTCTGTCTGAATCCAATCTCTCCTCACAGTGAGGTTTCGGCGTACAGTATTTAGAGCTGCAGAAGAGAAATAACCCATGCTCCGTCGGACTAAACGTGCGAGACCATAATAAACATTCACAAGACCGTGTGCTGAGAATAGTTCTGGGTTCGCCCAACACCTTCATCCCCCCCTCCTCCCCCTCCACTGGCCGTTTTGCAACTAAAAAAAAACAAAAAAACGCGGCAGTCATATGGTTTCACTTTGAGGATTATCCTTTCCTACATGCGAAGCTCAGGTTTCCACTTCCAAAGGTGTGGTCTTCTATTTGGGTCACAACAGAACTAAGAAGAGAGGAATTCCCTGTGCGTCCACGAGAGAGAGAGGACTTTAATGAGTCCGCTCGCCGCTTCGCTTTGGGAAGACGAGGCGCGGTTGAGCCCAGGGCTCTGAGAAAAATATTCACGCCTCTTGAGCTTCTTCGCGTGACGCAACATCGCAACCACAAACGTCCATGCGTCCAACTGGGATTTTTGTGGTAGACCAACGCGAAGCAGTGCGTAATTAGGAAGCCGAAGAAAAACAATGCAGCCAAGAAAAAGTGCATTTTTAACATCCGTGATGATGATGCCCCGTAAATAAAATCTGTTGAAATCTTCACCTGTATAGCTCTGGTGTGTATTATAAAGATACGAAGTTGGTCAGAGTTGTTGGGGGTGGAAAGAACTTTACACTTCTCCTTAAAGCATAAATATGTCCTGAAATATGCACCACAGATAGGAATGCTTTAAATCAGAGCGTGTGTGTGTGTGTGTGTGTGCGCGCGTGTGTGTGTGTGTGTGTGGGTGTGTGTGTGTGTGTGTGTGTGTTGAAATGGACCAATGAAGATTCAGACCGAAATCTAACAGAGAATCCATGGAAAGACTGGAAAATGGATGTTTACAGATGCTTTCCATTCATTCTGGTTGAGCTGAGAGTTATTTTTGTCAATAGAGGGAGCAGAAAGTTCCATCTTGCAGCTGTAATTTTAGTAAAATCTGGACGTGTCAAGTATTGATTTGGGTAAATGTCGACACATGTTTTTTGGCCCCAAACCTTTGAAAATCATGCATAATTTTCTGTCAACAGTAATATTAGTCTATCTCACAAAAAAAAAAAAAAAAAAGAATAAAAACATCCCCCCCAAAAAATATATGAACACTTGTGGAAAAATAAAATGGTTTGGCTATTTATTTTTGTGGCACTGACACAAAAGTGGGCCTGCTTTAACTGCTGACAAAAAAAAAGTGGGGTTGAAATTAAGACAGCTGTTTTAAAAGCGGGATCGCCCACTTCTGATTCACACATCCTTGGTTCTTCATAACCTGCATACGAAATAGTGTTTCATAAGTATCAAAAAATGTATTCATGGAATCGAACACAGGGAGGAAGACGGGGTCTGGCCACAGCTCCCACTCGTACCACAGGACAGCTATTCCTGATGAATAAAGAGGATACTTTATGGCCTGTGGTCCTGGAGGGTTTTGGCCAGTCACACACCATAGCAATAAAGCTTTCCTCAGACAGCCAAACGGCTATTAGCAAGTAAAAAGTATTGACAAAAAAAGTCCACAAAGACGAGGCAGGCTTATTAAATGGGCACATGGCTGAGATTGTAAGATTCTATACGTCAGTGTGCTTTGAATCTGGGCATTTGATCAGATGTTTGCAACAAATAAGCACTCGTCTGGTTACAGAGAAATGCAACATGTAGGGAGGGTGGGAAGGTGGGGGGTGTAGAGGCGAAAAGGGAGTGACTTCATGACTTCATCTTAGAGAAACAAAAGATATTCCAGTTCCTTGTGTGTCATCATCCAATCATTACCTTCCTGGAAGCCTCTACAAAACTCTAAACTGTCAGCAGATGTTCATAATGTTTAAACCCACTGTTCAGTTTCCTGTGAGACATCTCAAAGGCCGATCTCCTGCCTACTGAGGCATGTGGGTACCTGGATGAATGGTCAGGATAAAGTTGGTGTGTTTTTTGGGCTCAAGATAACTTTTTATGCACTTTACTGATTAGACATTATCAGTAAATGTAGTTTACTGCATGTCTCAACATTACACAACCATGGTCTTGGATCAACCTAATCTATTTTTACCAAATAGATTGACTAAGGTGTCACTGTGTTTCCAAAACATATTATTGGGGCATGACTAGCTTGACTATTATGCATACAAGCGAACAGAACGATGCTACTTTTTCCATTTGCAACATGTTTTGTTTTGACTCATGACTACAATTTTGTCGTCATTTGACATTAGAGTTAGCAATACATTTTCCAGTGAGAGTTTTTCCTCATCAGCAACAGGTGTTTGCTTTCTGGATCCTCCTTATGGATCACAACAAAACGCAACAGGCTATTTCCACGCAAGTAAAATTCTAGATTCAGATGAGATTTTCACGTTATTCCCTTCAATTATGATTAAAACACAAATGCACTCCTCAGATTTGTGTTTGTGTTTTCTTAAAAAAAAAAAAAAATCAAGTATTGTATTTGTGTTGTCTTTAAGACATTTTTATAAATAAGTAAGTTCATAAGGTTAAATAAATAATTCTAAAAGTATTTCGGTGTAATTAAAAATAATTGCAAGTTGTTTAGACAAACAATTCATGCTTTAAATAAGTTTGTATAATAAAATACATTATCGGTAAATTCTACTTCCGGTTCCGGTTACGTACTTCCGGTTACTGTTACGCACTTCCGGTATCCCGTTTTTGCTTCAAAAACAAAGGTTCACATGCAAGAGGCAGCATGGAAATGTTATCAGATTCCATCTACTCTGAATTGTCATGCAGGAGCGCCGTAAATTACATTATATGGTACTGTTTAGTTGGATATTATTGTTGATTTTCCTGTAATGTTATTTTAGCGAACTTGAACCACTTAATTTGGGTATATATGTCATACATGTTGAGATAGAGCGTATTTTTTTGTCATTTCAGTTTTCACCACATGTTCATGAAGACAATTAAACATGCTGCAACTAAACTCCAGGGTCTTCATTTGTGGTTTAACTCGGTGTCCCCAACATCGTCGTTGAAAACACTACAGTATTTCTTCTACTTCACGATTCTGTGTTGGCCTATCATATGAAATCCTAATAAAATAAATCAAGGTTTGTTGTAGTACTGTGAAAAAGGACCATGTAATTAGCCAATTTATTCATTAAAAAAATACATTTATATTTTTGTTATTCTCAATATTCACTAAATAACCCAGTTTCATTGAAGAAAGGTAACATGCCTTGTCCAGACACAGTTATTTCTGGAATAAATAAATAAATAAATACATACAACCTTTAAAAACTTTTGTCCTCATTTTGATCATGTCAAAAAGGATTCATCATGCACCGATTTTTGTGTGTAATGAGAAACCTCAGTTAAACACAAGGGGGGAAAAAAGTTATGTAAATAAATGTAACACTTAAGTTCTACTGAAGGTAATTTCAGGGGAGAAAATGACTCAAAAAGCTAAACTGAAGAATGAAGCTCTATAAACACCACACCAGTCCGTAATGACTGACTCAGGTAAAACCGTTGTTCCGTGAAATTCGAAGCCTTTTATCGTTTGCCGTGTTTCTTTACCTCGCTGGATACAGAAAATTTGGGGGGAGTTTTCAGCAGCATCAGCAGCTCTCCGTTGGTGTTTGTGCCTGGGCACACACTATTTCTCACGTGTGCAGAATTTGGTGTTCTGGACTGCGGATTAGGGCCTCGGTCTCTGGCTCTCGTCAGCACATGCTGGACAGGCCGTTCTGAGGCCCTGCATTCATTCCATGTCGTTTTCAGTCCCCCCACCTTTGCTAGGTGAGCAAAAAATGTTTTCTCAAGACTGCATTCCAGCAGAAAAAAAAAAGAAAAGTGCTAGGATTTACTTTTACACACATCACCTGGGTTGTGCCTGTTCATTTGATACCCAACATTTTTCAGTCATGCAGCACAGCCCTGAAGATACGAAGCTTTTGCTCCCTCAGGACTAAATGGTTTTGGCACTCTGGACGCGCAGGCAAACTGTAGGTGATGCTTTAATAAACACATTTCCTAGCCCCTCATTTATCAGGGAAATCTACAGTGCATTTATTAGCCATTAGTAGAAGAGCACTGCTGAATATAAATGAATGAGCAGTTTTCTCTTGCAGACGGGCCCTGTAACTCAGGAAGTATAAAGGTCTATAATTACCGTCACACACAGAAGGCAAGGAAGTGAACCCAAATTCCTGATCCGAGTGCAGCCCAAGTGAAAGATAGAGACGTTTTCTACCACAGTTTGTTAATTTATTATTTTGTTTTAGACATACCACAAAGACGTAGCACTTTCCCCCCTCCCACTACTTTAATGCATAATCAGTCAAGGTTTTGAAGCTAGCACTATACATATCATAGTTTGCTCCCAAACCATGATATGTATCAAGAATAAAAGGGAAAAGCTGTCATTATGTGTTGATGCAAACTGCCATTTGATTGGACCCAGGAGCCAACAGGAAACAATTTTGCATGCTGGGAGATATTCTGAGTCAGGCCAGCAGAGCTGCAGACACTTGAGCCGGACGTGTTGTGTCATCTCATTGCCCTGTTGACTGAATCGGAGTTGACTTCTGCCCTCAGGAAACCGCACCGCATTGCCAGAACAATCTGCCGTTAATCTTGTCCTTCTCTCTTGGACGTTTCTGAGATCAGTAAATGTGGATTGAGTGTGCATATGACGGATTTCCGTGACCCTTTTCTAACGGACATAAGTGGATTAGTGAGTTTTCTTAATAACAGCATCCAAAAAGAAGACGATGAAGTCTGTAGTGTAGCACCTTCCAGGCTTTTGATGCTGTATCTAAAACCATGTAAGGATGGAACTCATGATATTTCAGCCTCAGTGAGTACATTTGGTACAAGATATGTATTTTGGTACAAAGAAAGATAGAAGTTGTTCAAAAATATAAAGTGGATCACTAGTGGTGGAAAACTTTAGTTTTTATAAGATCGTCAAAACCACAATCTTGTTTTCAGTCAACAAAATACAAAACATATATCAAAAAATGAGTACTAGAAGGTTTTAATAACGTAATAGATACATTATGCCATTAATTATTACAAAACAAACCAATACTTCCCTTTTTTTTTTAGAAAAAAGCACAAAAGTGATGCATCTTTATCTGCTCTCCAGATGATCCTCGTAAATGTTGGTATTAAGACTCATACCTGTGCACACAGCTCATATTAAAATATAATTTACCATGATGTATTATAAAAAAGTTCAAGAAAGCCTTTCTTGCAGTGACTGATGTCATGAGTTCAATGCAATTAGCAACCATGTAAATGAAATATAAACATAAATACAGTGTTGGCGATGTCAGAATGATCTGGTTTCGTCTTTAGTGTTGCTATTTTTGAAAAGTAAAAAACAAGCCACGCCCACAGTGCCTTGTAAACGTTTTTATCCCCCTTTCTCACATTTTGTCACCTGTCAATCACAAGTTGCAGTTCACAGCGGATCCTCGTCTATTTGCACTTCGATATTTGCAAATTTGTCACATGTCCTTTTTCCTGCATCTTCACATTACTTTGGATTCTTTCTATCACAAAAGAAAATCACAATTTGTTGTCATACTAAACAAATTATTGTCCCTCTCCTGTTGAGGACATTTTGTTTTGAAAGACAGAGGTTGATTGTGTTGTGTTGTTCAATAGTCTGATTATTCAAAAAGTTTCTGCCTACATCATGATGACTTGTGCTGCTGCTTTCTGTTTACTATCTGCATCTGATGTAATTATGAGTCACAGTTTTCTCCACACACAAATAATTGCAACACAACATAGTTAAATAGGGGTTTGGTAATCCCAATAAAAGATCTGATAGGATCATGTTCTTTTGTAATGCATAGGGGAAGCTTTCACTACTTTTACTGTGGGAATAAAGCGGTTGTTTTTATTGGCCATTGATGCACCACAAGAGAGAAATGCATGGTTTATGCAGGGCTTTACTGTTGAAGAACAGCAAAATTACAACAGCACACATGCACTCAAGCCGGGCCTTACAATTATGTCGAGATAATGTTTAAGAGCTTCTCAGATCTCCAATATAAGACTCTCAAAATGAGCCAGATCGTGTTGTTTGACAGTAGGGGCAGAGTTCAGCCAGAGTTTTGAATGACCTGCCGCTGGTACAATGGACACAAGGCCACACATCCACAGATCACACCATCAGCAAGAGGAAAGCGGAACAGGCGGTGTTGTGAAAGGCTGGCCCGGCTCAGGGCTGTCTGTGTGGTGCAAGAATCTGAGCTTCCCGTCAGCACAGTGCATCTTTCTGGTATGAGGTCATCAGCGTGAACCGGGGTGGATAGGGGCAACAGGCTTACTGAGAAACACACAGACGCACATTCCTCTGACCTAAAGATATACACAGATACACACACCTTTCATCACACAAACACACAAATCACTCGATAGCCACGACTGATGACTTTTGTTTGCGATTGGAGAATTAATGCTTTATTTATAAAACACAGTGAGCGTCTTTTCTGAAGACAGAAAAAGATTAAACTAGCTAAAGTGAATTTTCACTGAGAGGGGGCGGGGGGAAGGTAGTGATGATGATGATTGCCTAACATGTCGTGATTAAAGCTTTTAAGGTAACAAAGCTAGATTTTAATAACTTAATGGAGTTAAATTATTTCTTATTAAATAAACTGAGGTACAATAATTGATACATGCATAATTGACAAGAAGACAAAAAAATGATACAACAGGTTTAAACCAGTGGCCAAGTGGAGAGACATATGCATAGAGAACAAAAATACATGGCAGTAATGAGCATTAAGTAAATTAGACAAGCTGAGTAATTAAAAGCATACCTTTGTCTCCATTACCTACATTTTTTTGGTGTGTGTTTTAAATTGTTAGCAGTCTCTCTTGGTGCAAGAAAGCTATTTTTATCCTTCGCACCATGAGCTGAGATGCTGGTTTTTAAAGTTTTCAGTGGAGACAAGGATGGGCTTTCAATGGCGGAGAAGCTGAATGGTCAACTGCTCCGGGGATGACTTGATGGGGCAAGTCGCCTGAATTAGAGCATTTCTGATTTACCTGCAGGAAACAGCTCTGAATATAGTTGAACGCTGTGGTCGTTCAGGCAGCTAACATCCTTTCATACAGACATTAAAATGAAAAATCTCCATCCTGATGAATATCTGACTTAAAGCTCGGCGCAACATTGAAACCATTGAACATCTGCTGGTTACTATGGAGATTGGATTTGGACTTGTGGGCAGACATTGACGGCCAATGAGTTCTTAGGCAAGAAATCCTTGTGTTTGGGTGTCAAGGTTTTCCCAAGAAACCGCTGCAGCATCTCACATATCACGGATTGAATAGGTTGGGAAGACACTCTGAGTTGGGCTGTTTCTGTAAACCCCCCTGAACCAAGAGGGATGATGGATTTTTTCCTGAAAGATCTTGGAGGTGTTAAACAAAAAAAAAAAACAAAAAAAAGGCTTCTGGTTAAAACTCCCATAGGGTCCTGGTTAAAACTCCCATAGGGTCTTGGCAGCTCTAACTCACAGGGGACCTGATGTCTCTTTTAGGCCTTCGGGGTGTCTGGACAGTTCCCAGTCAGTTTTGGAGGGTCTGCCCTCAGAGACTCAGGGTTCACCACTCCATGAACCCCACAGAATCAGGGGTCAAGAGCCCAAAGGCTAGGCCACAGTCTGCACAGCTGACAGCTATGCTTTAAGATCATACTCTGCAACCTGATTTGTGAGGTTTACACAAAGAATGGGAGGAATTGTCAAACAACGCTGTTCATAGCCTGACTGTTTACCTGCATCCATCTCTTGGTACACAATTTACAACCTATTATTTTAAACCTGGAATGTTGTTAGCAATGACTCTGTGGCCTGTATGGATGGGGCCACTAAGTCACTTGCATTGCCATCTACTTGCCTCTTCCAAAAGGTGTGTGGAACTGATAGTCAAGGCTTTTACACGGTTAGAGAGATTATCTTTTAAATAGTGATGGCAACAAGGAAGTGCACCCTCTCAGAATCTTGTCCTGTATTTTTGAGCAGCGCCGTCGTAACGCCTCCCGACCCGGGGGGAGAATAAACATTCCATTTGGCCTTCATGACTTGCCAGCAATTACCCACTCAGCCCCAGGGCCTTGCTTACTGCCTCCCTGCCCCGCTAACTGGCTGGTTTTACTTGGAAACAGACATTCGAAGGAGCACGTATGAATTTTCTAAAAACCTTTCTACCTCACGTTAACATTGCAGAGGTATGTTCACGAGAGGCTTGTAAATTCACTGTCATAAACCTCCGACTCAAAGCGGGCGGGTTCTGCCTAATGGGACGCAGCGTGTATGGGTCTTGTAATGGATGGATTTTTGATTCTTTGCGTAAAATTCTGTATACTGAAGAAATAAAACCAGAGCTCAACATGCGTCGTATCCTGGCTTTGGTTAGCGATAAAGCTGCATCTCTCTCTCCATGCCACTAATAATGTGTACGGGATGTAACATTGTTACTGTCTGGCATCACTGACGCAGGATTGATGGACTGACAGACGGTACTGTTGATCTGAACTCACGCACACAGATCTGATTATTCGCCGTTTGACTCCGCTCCCTTATTATCTGCATCCCTGCATGTCTGGGACCTTTACCAAGGCACAGACAAAGCCAACAATGAACATTCAAACTTCGCAACACTAGCCTGTTTGTTCAGGTGATTTCATTGAAACGCTTATTCTGCTGAGATGTTCATTGAATTTTGCAGGAAAAGTCAGTTCTTTACCATTTCTTCTTGCAAATATAGGAATTCAGAGTAAACCTTATGCCACTCTGTCTCATTTTCCTGTGTAGGATAACATATATAAAATTCTGTTTCCCAAGGTTCTAATTAGGAAAATAATGTCAATTTTGTAACAGTGTGTGTGTGTATGTGTGTGTAGCGAGTGTGTATTGGGATGAAGGGTGTAAACTCTGCTACATCAAGACAAAGAAAGAAATACAAATTATTTCTTTCTCATTCCATATTTGATCATTTCCTTGACCATCCTTGGCTAAGAGTTCAGTGCTTTGTACAAAGTATTAATTATTAATTGAATTAATCAAAGTAAGTTGGCCTGGCACCCTGCAGGCATTGTGCAAGCAGAATAGATCTTCATTAATGCAGACAGAGAGTCTGCATGACATAGCACAGCATGAGATTAAGTTAAATTAGATATTTCTTGCAACACTGAAGTAGTACTTGTGTAATCTCTGGTAATAAATTAAATAACTATGGCCTAAACCTTTAACAGAAATCCTTAAATATCCTTTTTAAAGTTGTGGATTTTGCATGGCAGTGAAATAGAAAGTAGATATGTAATAGTAATTAGTAAAGTAAATATCCATTAAGTATGAAAAAACTGTTATTTTTTTCATACTAGATGTCAATCAGGATGATCTTCTACATGTTTTTTGCCCTGAAGGGTGTTTATGTGACCAAAAGAAAAAAAAAAAAAAACACTAGATTGCTAAAAGATTCTTATTGAAAAGTTTTATCTGAAACAAAACGTAAGTATATATTTATTTAAACTGCATTAACTTTAATGCAGTTTATGGCTGCAGAGGGACCAGTGTCCAATAATGTTGCTCTCGTTGGCATATCATCAATGCCAATCAGGGCGGTCCGTTTCAGTCTAAGTATTAAATGAAGGTGTTAGTTTAGAGAGCTAGCATGTATCATAACAAAACCGTACATTATTTTTAATTGGCCGGCTGGGTTTGGTCTGGCACTCGCGCTAATGAAAATGCAAAGCCTCGTCTAATAAACCGTGTCTGTGGCACAGTCCCACAAGCTTGTTCCTACAAGTTCCACAAGCGGTTCACCAATAAAACGGAGCTTGAAGAAGTCATAAAGCATGTTAGCTACCTCGAGAGGTTATGGGAAAAAACGTTTTGGGAAAAAGAAAACAAAGCAACTGAGCATGTAATTGAAAACAGAGGAAACTTGACTCGTGTCCTTTTTATTAAAATTTAACTCACAAAATTCTCTAAGTGAATTTGATATTACAGTGCCATGTTGTTGCCAAATGTAGGAAAAAATGTGTTTTAAATGGCATGGGGGAGGCAGCAGGGGTGAATGCAGGTACTGTTCATATAAAGGCCCTCTCTAACTACATGTTGACTCAACCGCTCAGATGTCCAAATCTAAGCAGGAAAAAAAATTAAAAAAAAGTCATATTGAAGTTTTTTTCCACATATAGATTAACCTTTAGATTCAGGTTAACTGCCCTCTAGTGCAGGAAATGCCTCTGTTTCACACGGTAACAGGGCCAGCTCGCAAAATAAATGTTAGCTCGTGTTACGACACTGTTCTTCTAAAGTTTCTAAATTTAGGACAACTCGAATGCTCCTGGTGTTTGTGCAAATGACACACTAGACAGTTTGATTTATTATCAATTTACTGAGACACATACACAACTTGGGGGAAACCCCCCAAAAAAAAATCATAATCCAATGTTTTCAGGTTTTTTTTTTTTTGTTTTTTTTCATATTTTCTCATGTTCCAACCACAATTTTCTATGCATATCATTGGGCTTTTACATGAAAAGGGCAGTAGAAGAAAAGTGACTTTTGAACTAGCTTACTAATATAAATTTGAACACTGTGTATTGTTATCCCTCTAATCTGACTGTTGTTCAATCTGTCGTCTGAAGATATATGACAGGCTTTGCATTAATCCCAGAGGCCGCCTGGGAAGACCTGCAGAGTCACACTGCTCAAGTGGGAAAATTTGTTGACAGAACAACTAGTTCAGTCCGGTGCCTTTATTGGGGGAAAACATCTCTGCAGTGAGAGCATTTCAAACATACAAAACAACATAAAATACGTAAGATAATGTTAAAAAACAGACAAAGCACGCAAGCGCCAATTCAAAAATACATAAAAAGACTCACAAATGTAGAGACCTGATTGCTGTGGGTATGGATGAGTTGTTCCATCTGTTGCTTTTAATCCTAATTGTCTGCCAAGAGGGAAGAAGCTGAAACTCCAGATTTAAAGCAAGTGTGGTCTGAGCAGTGCAGGATGAGCCTTGCTTGTGACAAATAAAAACATGTCGTTAAGGGGAGTTTGGGCTTTCCCAACAATCTTGCTTGCCTCAGTACGAATTTTGTTTAAGCAGTTTTTGTTCTGAACACTCAAGTTTCCAAACCGAACAACCAATTTGGTGACTATTAGTCACAGACACCAACAAAAGAGCTGGAAGAAGAATTTGTATTTGTCACAACCCGTGTAAGGAACAGACATGTGGGAGAAGATGCTTTGGTCAGATGAGACTGAACTTGAACCTGAACGTTTTGACTCATGACAATGTGGTGTCCTGCTGTGATGAGGGAATGCTTTTCTTCAGCATCAGCAGCGAAGCAGGGTACGGTTGATGGGAAGGTGGATGGAGTTAAATACAAGAAAGTCCTGTTAAAAAAAATCTGTTGGGAATTACATAAGACTTCAGACCAGAGTAAAGTTCTCCTTCAAGCAGAATAATAAGACTTATCGGAAGGCCAGACTTATTATAAGGCCAGAGCTATGACGGAATGGTTTGAGCTGAAAAATGTTAGTGTTTTAACATTAACATCCTTTATGTTTTGTGGATTTTTAAAAAAGAATAATTCTGTTCTTTCCGCTTCACAAGAGCATGTCACTTTGCGTTGGTCTCTCACAAGTTTAACAAAACACATTCAAGTTTATGGATTTTTTTATGGCACTTTTGAAAAAGATCAAAGGTAAGGAACACTTCTTTCAAGAATATGATGCATCCTAACAAAAAAAAAAGCAACGATGGTTGGTAAACTTTAGTGCGTTAAATTGTGAGACGTAGAGAAAGATTCATTTTCTTTGACATATAAAGAAATAAAGCAAAGACTGAGCTGTCAGGGTCGCGCCACATTTGAAGTGATCAATGATAAAAGTACTCCAAGGGCTTTTTGAAGAAAGGCTGATAGGGCGAATTTTCCATGCCCCTGTGCACCGAATGTCTTTGTAAATAAGAGGAAAGAGCTGGTAAGGCTCTCTGAGGGCTGTGGTCTGTGATCAGACCTTATAAGGAGGCTCACCAGTCAACACAGCAGTCGGTAGGACATTTGATCCTACGAGACAAATGGAGAGCACTTGCACTGGAAACAGTGGGCAGAAAAGGAATCTAAAAGGAATCTGGGGGAAGGGAAGCGTATGGTTAACCCTCCTGAAGGTATCAGTGACATGCCCCGAGGCATGTTCCAGGACATTAAAACTAAACTGTAGCAGGAGTAAACGTCTTGGCATCGTGCAGAGTGAATTCTTTACTGAAGATGCCACTTCTTCTTCCACTTGAGTACAATGCAAAGTTAACTTCCTTTAACCTCGAGGCAACACCTTTCTGAATCACAGAAGTCCGGGAAAAGTGGATGATGTCGACCCTTCAGAGACGTCACGCGATTGAGGTGAACATGTTTGTTCCTGAGAGCCGTTGACAGCGGATCTGGCGTTCGGGTCAGCATGAGCAAAAGCCATCCACAGATTTCAGAGATTTGTTGGAAACTGCAAGAAAACAGCTGGTACTAAGCTTTTCTCCCAACCCTAATCCATTCCTGTCATTTATCCCACTTAGCAAAGTTTGACTCAACTAGAAGAAGTCTTCCTGACAAATACATGCCTTGACAGTGTACCATCGTCACTAGGTTATTCCATCAGTGGAAGCTTTTACAGTCTTAGATTACGACACAGTAACTCTATTTGACATCTCTTCATATAGCTTTTATGTTCTGCTATTTCATTGGCAAGCCAGTGACCATGTGGGGCCTAAGGTGGCAGAGAAAATGTTGTAGCTGTAAGAAGAATTTAGCAAGAGACATAGAGGATCAGAAGCGGCAAATTACCTAACGGATTACATTTGTTTCTTTGCTAATTGATCTGAAGTACAGGTATTATAACCAAGGGGTTCAGCTTGATGACAGAGGGGCTTATGAGCAGTCAGTGAGTGAAGACTCAGCATATTCAGCAACATGTAAGCCCACAGAGGGAATGTTGGTCACAGAGATGCTGTAAAGACATGGTGTTAAGTGAGTGACATTGCTTTGGTGCAGCTGTGCAGCTCACAGGCTTAGTAGTCAGAGGCAGGTGTGAAGACCGGACCACCTACGCACCAAGCTGAGAGTACACACAATTACAGTAAAGAAAAAAAATCCTCAGTCTTTCAGAAACGGTCCAAGTGGATGGCATTAACTCTGTCAAGTTCACTTCAGATTTACTTGAATTTGTCCCGACAAGTCCTCGTGATTATTTGAATTTGTTCAACTGCCGGAAAACTGCAGCAATTATCCAAGATTTGTAGTTAACAGGTCCTTAATGTCAGAATGCAAAGCATGCAGAACTGACTGATTCTACTTACGTTTAAGACGTTTTCTAGAAATGACAATCACGAATATCCCGATATCATCATCATAGATGTGGATGATCCATTATAATATTGATACTGGGCCCGATTCTGATGCCATTCTTGGATCAGACATTGGGCCGAGGCCACAAATTCATCCACTTAACCAGACAGCAAGGGTTTGTGCGATAGAAAGTCATATTTGACCCATTTTACGTTGGTTGTTTAAAATGTCCACTAAAATAAAGTTGTTAATTTACATGCACCACGCATCATGATCTCATAAATTGCATATGAACAGATTCATTAAGTTAAGTTATTCAGGCAAAACCAACAACAGTCTTCCATCAGTATGGCTTCTGTTTGACCTCACTAGTTCTCTCATTTTCTCAGTGACAGGAACCATTACTTTGTACCTGTCTGAAAAGAAGGCTATTCATCTTTATTTTCTCTGCTAGCTTGGCCACATTGCTGGGATGTATTTTGATTCCTGCAAATGTAACTATCCTAACCCAAGCATTACAAGCAACCAAAGATGCTTCCCTATTCGTTTTCTGCAGTTTTCATTGTTACAGTCTCTCTAAATATCCCAAGATCTAACAGTGGGGTAAATCTGCAGGAACATCCACGCCTGGAGAGACATACAATTGTCTTCAATAGGCGCTTGCGGGCCAGACAGTTTGAAGGGCTCTCTGAGGGCTTTGGGAAATGAAAAGTTTCGACACACCCTCAAGGGCTTGTTAGAGCTGCATCTGCTCTGCCTGCAAATAGGAGTGCTGAGTTTACACAATGGCTATTCTCACCAAGAGACATCAGATCAGCAAGCTGTCAAAACTCCTGCTTTGAAGAGAAAATATAGCCGCCGCTCATTTGATTACGTTCTAATTCAAGATCAAAGATGCATCACATTTTAGCTCTTCGTCATCTTAAAAATCCAGTCATTGCTTCTTTCTTTTGACTTAGTTTGCTATATGAACAAAGACATTGTGTAACACATGGAATATGGTGTCCATCCATCCATCCGTCCGTCCGTCCGTCCGTCCGTCCGTCCGTCCATCCATCCATCCATTATATATACCCACTTGTCCTTACAGGGCTGTGGGATGGTTGCTGGTAGCTATCTCTAGTAGTCATTGTACGCCCCATAGAGGTTAGTTGTCCATCCCAGTATCATTTGTTTCTATTATTTTACCAGTGTTCCTACCAAATGTTACAGCCAGGAAAACAACATAATGCTGTATATCCAAATCATATACAAACAATAAGTTGTTCTTGTAGCTCCAGAGTCGCTCCATGTGTTTCGTTTATCGCGTGGATCTGTTCGGCCCTAAAGTGATTTACCCAGCGAGAGGTAAACAGAGGGAGCAGACGTGCTGCTCATTCATCTCGTCATCCCAGAAACATTGACAGCTGGCTTCCGTGACCGGACAATGAATCCAAAGGGAGCTCCTGCAGAGAGAAGCTGGCGCTTTCTCTTTTCTCTCTGAAGGAGTTAAAGTCTTAATCCGCCTCTATTCTCTGCGGAGCGGGGATTAGCCGAGCAAAGTTTAATGTGCACACCTTCGGGTTAAGAACCGAAGCGAGGGCCCCTGCTCCACGGTCAGAAGTTTGCAAACAAAACACAACCTTCACCGTCCCTATTGGCTGCAGCGACTCCACACCACTGGATGGTGATCAGGCTGATTTTAATGACCTTATTGTCGGAGGGACAGATTGTTTGACTTGTCAATTTGGACTTTGTGCATGCACTTAACCCCTGACCAAACCGAATTTGCATTAATTCACTGCGGAAATTTAGCAAGAACCATGTAAACAAACTTATAAATACAGAGATGTCACGTCTGACGCTGCAGAACATCAAAAGGACATTTGTTTGCTTTGTTCTGCTCCACATAAATATCCAGTCGCCAGTCAGCCACCGCTGCTGCTGTTCGTCAGTTTGAGTCGCTGCCAAAGGAAAGATCATAACCGAGGTCTGCGAGATAATAAGTCTTTAGTTTTCAAACACACCGGTACTCCAGAAAGATTGTTTGTTTGTCTTTTGTTATGGAGAAATGACAACGGAGGCAACATTTAGAGGGAAATAAACTTGGCATCATATTTTGAATCTGAGCACACTCTGTTCTTCCCTTGTATTTCATTCATGTCCAGTCATCAGCTGGGACATTCCAGGAGCTTTATTTTCTTTTCGTGAAACTGAAAGAGTTTCCTTAACTTTGTGCTTGTTACTATTGTATATGTATGATCAACCTTCTGTTTTAATTCTGTAGATTTTGTCCTTCGATTATACAGTAGCTGTGCTGAAAAACATGTCTAGGTTAACATGTTCTCAGCTCTAAGCTTCACTCTTGGGGCGTTGTCTTTGGGGCGATGCTACTTCTCCTCAGAATGCAGCAAGATCCCCATAAATCAGAATATTTTCTCACAGTATTTCATTATTTTATCCAGGTTTTCACTGTTGAAGAAAATGATTTTTCCTGTTATTATCTACATGCAAGAAAAGCACATGATGTTGAAGCTGTCATATGCTACCAGCATGTTTTTTTTTTCTTCTCTCCAGCTGAATAAATCAAACTGTGTATGTCACACCTTGGGTATGAGAAACTTTTTTAACACACCATCAAACAGAATTAAACCAGTCAGTATTAATTTGCACTCATAGGGGTCAGGATCAACTTTTAAAACAAATTTCAGTAATTGCTGTGGCTCTCCATGACTTTTTGCAGTTGTCTTTCATTGTTAAGTTTAGTTGGAAGTCATACTTTTTTTCTTTTTTTTTACATTTGCTTAATGTTTCGTGCTGTATTTCAAAAACAACTGCATGTCTTTAAACAAAAAGAAATGGTAAATGATTGGTTTTCTTTATTAACAAGACCAAGAGCTTAAAACAAGCTGAATGCTATCATATACGGTTGTATGCTCTAACTTTCTATTGGCTCACGTACGTGCAGGCTGGTATCTGGTATGTTGTGTAAGTGAAAACAGGTGCCTCAACTGGTACAGGGTCATACTGTCAACATCTGTGTATACAGACTGTATGTATCTGCAGCTCTACAGTCATGTTTATTGTAGCATTTTCTCTTGGTATACCTACTTGAATTTGATTGGCAGCTTTACATTGAAATATTTAATCAAAAAACTGTGCTTACAAAAGCCAAGTATGAGCCACACTTGGTCACTGTCTCTATGAACTACAGCAAATCTGCGACTGTCACCAAGTGATTGAAAAAGAAATTACGTGAATTAATCAGGGAGCAGATTGCTTTGTCAATTGGAGCCACTTCAATTGTCTTTCATCAGTGCAGACTGAGTGTTTGCATAAAGTATCATTAGATTGAGTCACGTTATGTTGCTGCAACTTTTGATCAATATTGGCAAATAAGATGGAGAGGTTGTTTTAGGACTGCAATCTTGGGATCAAACTACGTGTGTTGTAGTTTTTGAAGCTATGCGCATTGTTTTTACAGATTTGTTAAACAATTAAATGTAATTTATCAAGACACAAAGAAGTCAGCCTAGGATTATGTGATGAAATCCCAATGCTGCCTCTTCATGTTGACGTTGAAAGAATACCTCTGCTCATTTTGTTTGCACAGATTAGAAATCTTCCCACTCACCTAAGTATGCATCATTGACATTAAAACGTGACTGGCCATCCGGCAGCCTCAATGTGGCTTAGATCCAGATGAGACTCCATCACTCAGTGGGAAATCTTCAGCTTTCTGACTGCTAAAGAACGGGAGGCTCTGGATGAGGACTTTAATTCATTGTGAAACCAAGCATCTTTTATCATCAAACCTCATTTATTATGTAGAGGATTAAGGCATCCCTAAATTAAGGACCACTTTGATCATGACTACTGGCTGCTGGAATGTACAAAGCATTGAGCATAAGCCAAGGCAACAATTACCAGCCGACAGAGAGTCATTAGGCAGGGAGCAGCTGCCCACGTTCCAGACAGGGCCCTTCCTCTGTTCCTTAACCATTACCAACCAGGACCTTTGATAACATCAAACCCACCTCTGCTCGTCCACCACCACATTTAGACCCAACCAGGCTGCATGACGCTAAAGTACAACTGTGCCAGACTCCGCAGAGATCCAGCATTCCCTGCAGCTAAACTGGAGAGGAGTGGCCCGACAGGAAGTGTCCAGGGTGGGCCAGAGCCGAGAGGGGGGGGGGGGGGTCATTCAGTTCGTGGAGAACTGCCAAGATGTAGTTTAAGTGCGATGCTATCTTTTTAGGAGTTACTTGCGTTCGTCTTCTCTTCTTACATAAAGATGGAGTTTCTGTCGCAGTTATTTAGATTCCATTGTCCATCAATATGAAAAATAAATTGGTCAGAATGTGCCTTTAAAACTCAAGCTTCCAGTAATGGTCTATATTTAGCTGTCAACCAAGTTTATTCATCACACATCCTCTCAACCTGATAATAGCCAAAAGAACTTAAAACTTATCCAAGTCCTTTTTACTAGTGTCTAACAGAAAATGTACAAAGTGGTTTGATTTCACCAGGTGTCATGTTTAATCAGAAACAACAAAAGGCTGTCTCCACTGAGCTGCCTGGGTTTGATGTTAAACACGAGGCTGATCTTTGACTCATCCCTTCTCTTTGCCCTTTTGACTTCAAAGGTAACAAAGGTTATTTAGTTAAGGTCAAAGCAGGTTCCTGCAGGGATAATGTCGCTGCAAACTGGGATATAGAGGGCCATGAACGCGCTGAGTAATATTAGCTTTGAACCTATACATAGAGAAGTAGTTCGGTTTTATCACAAACTTTTATAAGTGCCCATGTTATTGCATGTAGTTTGCAAAATGCCAAAAATAATGACCGGCCTCATTTTATTTTTTATTTTGTTTAAATTCAGACGCTTACAAACATTAACATCAAAACCTTTTGACATTTTGATGGGTTAATCACATTGTCCGAGTTAATTAAAGACAGATCCGCGGGCGATTTTTAAGGTAACGCCTCAAACACGCTGCTTCCAATTCAGTTTTTCTTCAAGTCTATGCCATCCACATTTTTAATGCTTGGATTACATTTACCTTACACACACAGGAAATGTGAATACCTATCAGATGAAAGTGTGGCTTATAGTTCCAGTTTATAAAGATACACTGAAGGATATTGGGGTAATGTTGCTCTTAAAAAAACGACAAAAAAAAACCCCCCAAACAATTTAGTTTCTGAGTTTTTGCTTAGTTGTGTTTCTGTATTTTGCTTTAAAGTCCTATTCAGTGTACCTGAATTAATACACTGAATAGGATCAGCAGCGCGTAAAACAAAACAAATAAAAAAAAAACCCTAAGCTTTCAAGTGTTTCTCTGGTTAAAACTGTAAACGGTGAAGGAAAAATAGAGTCATCTCTAACTTTTCTGGGAACCCTCTCTCTACCTTGTTATCAATAGTTGACTGTTTATGTGTTTTTCCATCGACATTGTTGTTGAAAACCGCATAATTAAACGTCACCCTTTGGTGCACTTTACCACTTTGAAGCCCCTGCAGCCACAATTAATTCAAAGGATTAGGTTACTTCATAGCGCTGTTGCAAGCACACACAGCCATTTCTTTTTCTTCTTCGTTTTGACTACTTCGAGATCTAAGTTGCGTTTTCACCTTCTGAAGAAAAACTAAAGTTAACCTCTAATCCCTGTAGACTAATTTTAAAGCCATAGAGGTTATTTTAAGGATTAGGGAAATGTTATCACAGGCCCAGCAAGCTGAAAGCTTCTTCAACTCCTGCTTTCCCCGGATTACGCTTCAACTCGTGTTGGTAGTCATGAACTTGGAAGTGTTTGCTTGATGCTGTGTGAGTTCCAAATCCAAATTGCTCTCGACATAACCGTTCAGTAACAGCTGAAAAAAACTCACATATTTAAGAAAACTTATTTGTTTAAATT
Source organism: Poecilia mexicana (assembly GCF_051168715.1). NCBI lineage: Eukaryota > Metazoa > Chordata > Actinopteri > Cyprinodontiformes > Poeciliidae > Poecilia > Poecilia mexicana. The sequence continues at coordinate 24,579,262 of NW_028263375.1, forward strand.
AGTTTAGCCGCAAACAATCAATCTAATGTCATTTATCCAAAAGAGTCTTTCTGTAAGGTCACATTCTTTTTTTTTCTATTGGCAGACATGCAAATTGAAAATGTAGTCTGTCATTAGCTCACCAATGAAAATGATAGATCTCCTATCTTTATTCTTCTTAATCCTTTCCAGGGGCGTAACGCACATTAGTCATGACATTTCCATAAAGTGTATTCTAGATTTTCAAGGCTCAGGAGCAGAGAAACTGCTCACCGTTTAGTGTTAAGTGCCTTTAGTTAAGTACTATATGCTACGACAAATAAGTAGCATAGGGATGTTCTTTGGTGTCTTTTAGTGCCGCCTCTAGGAAATAACTGTACAAACTCATGTTCACAACTTTCCATGTAAGTCTGTAAAGTTGACAACAGCAAAGTTCAGGGTTCAGAAAACCTTTTTTGTTACGGGCACAGCGCGGTTGGGCCGACACCGGACGGTCGGCTCGCGGTCACACGGTTGCAGAATGTTGGTTTTCATGCGCGCCGTACTGACCTGCTGCGTAACTCTTCCTGCTGTCATTTCTGCTTGTCTGTGTCCACAAACAGCTACACTGTGAGATGCATATACCCACAGCGGGCTGCGTTAAGCCGCTTAGATAATTGGTGAGTCTGACAGCAGACCCCCCACCAAAAAAAGCAAAGACAAACCTCGTCTTGATGAGAATCATCTCCTTTAAAAAAAATAAAAATAAAGTAAAAAATCGTCTCTGCTGCATGAATATCTGGTCTGTATAGATAAGATACTGAAGGCCTGCTGTCTTTGTGTGAGGAAGACCTGGAAGGAAAGCATATTATGTTTGGAACAGTAAGACTATAGTTATTAATAAGCAATAGAAAAGGAAAAGTAGTGGTTATGTAGATGGACAGAAGGGAGTCTTCTGAAATGTTTCTCTTTAGGACTTTTCAAGATTAAACCTTGACGAGTGTTAATCTGTTTAACCTATTCTGCTTAAAATGTTATGATAAATTCATGGCAGACATTGAAAAAAAAACAGAGATATGTAGCAAAATGTCTAAGACTATGTTCTACAGTCAGACTTTAAATAAGAATCACGAAAACACTTGCAGTAGGAAGCAAAGAAAGAAAGAAGGAAGGAAACAACAAAGAGGGAACAAAGATTTTTACATTTTCCAAAATCTCTTTATCTTTTTCTATACTTTTCCAGACTTTGAAACATTCAAATCAAACCTCGTACTTTTCTAGGCTATCCAGGAACACTGAAAAGTGCATAGTAGTGTTTTTTTTTCTTTTCTTTTCTTATTTTTATCAGATCCAAACTCCTCTCTGAAGACATTTTGTCATTTTCATCCTTAAAGTGAAGAAACTGATTCAGCCACTGCTGAGCAAGCACTTCAAAGAACAGGAATAAGAAAAAAAAAATCCCCAATTGCTGCTTTCCTTGTGCCTTATCTCTGTTTCCGAGGAATCTCTCTTGTGCACGAATAGATGTGTCCAGATCTGATCGTTTGTGTCCACGCCCAGACAAAAACGTCTAGCCTCTCTCTCGGATTAGCAGGCTTTTCCTATTGCTTTATCAGATTCGACTGACATACATGACCAACAGCTTTATCGCTGGTGTGTGAGTAGGTTTCATTTCCCTTTATCTTTTTTTTTTTTTTTTTCACACTCTGAGCCAGATCAAAAGGCTCAAAGCTGCTCAAAGAAGGTGGAGAAAATGGCATCCGGTCTTCATGTGAGCTAATCCGAGCCAGGTGGAAGACAGAGGGAGGAATGAAGACTGATGAGAGGCTTGATGTACAGATGTAGCTCAGGGCTCCGGCCAAAATATACGGTTTTGTGAGTCTTGTATGTTCAACCAGTGCGTTTTTGTTTAAAAATGTCATAATTTAACTAAACGAAACCTTAACAAAAAGTCAACTGCTGTCGCCGTAAAAACATCAGCAGAATGAGGGGTGGACTACGTGGCACACGCTTTTGTTTTCAGTACGTCAGATTGTAGTTATGAGAAAAAATAAAATGAGTAAGCAAAATAAAAAATAAAGACAGCTGTCGTTCATCCAGAACGTTGGAGCTGGACTGTTGTCCAGAACCAGGTGATGGGTCACATTACATCAGCGATGAAGTCATTGCTTTGGCTTCCTCTTTGTCAAAGGACAGAATCTAAATTAAATGTCAAATTGTATCGCCACATGTTGTAGTTTTCTGGTAAGGTATGTAGATCCTTCAGTTCATCAGAGATTTCTTTTCTCCGTGTTTCCAGGAAAGGAAGGCAGTATTCAGTTTCAATGCTGTCCTACTTACAAGTTTAGCAAAGTTTTGCAGGTCATCTCCAGCAGCAAGCTCAATTATAGTAGTGATAATAGCAATAATAATAATAATAATAATAATAATAATAATAATAATAATAATAATAATACAAACTGGAACAGTGAACAAATTACAGCATGGTTTTATATGTCTGAGAATTTTTCCAGGGCTTTTTAACAACAGCTAAACGCTGTGAAAAAGCAAAAGGGCAACGCTGCAGTCTTAACGTTAATGGGCCTGGACAATAAATACGGCGGATGCTGTCTTCTCCAGACTTTTCAGAATGATTTGGTTATAAATTTTTATTGCATCTCGTCAACCTGCTATTTTTTTTATACTTCTGGCCCGGGAAGATTAACGTCTCCTCCAGCGTCCATTAAGTCACCACAGCTTTGCTGCTTCGCTGCTCGTCCTCCGTATTAAAAATGGCAAAGCGAGCAAACGAAAAGAAATTGTGTTGTATCGCGAATGGTTTTCATCATTAAGTTAAAAACGGTGTGCTATAAACCATCTGTGGAGGGTTGAATGGTCATTAGTCTTGAAAGCAAAAAAGCAAACAGGATATTCTTTAGGCAAATAAGTGTTTTCTCATTGTTTCCAGCTGCTCCACGTTTCTATCTTACATTAGTTTACGGTTTGGCTTTGAAGGATCTAAAAAAAAAATCTCGTTTGCATTAACAGTAATTGCCAAAATGAGAGTTTGGGTTTGGACCTCGCCGTAATTGGACCTAACTCAACGTGAGTACATTAACTAAATGAAGTGCTGCTCATGTCCGAAGCGTTGCGGTCAGCCACAGAACGTCTCACGTAACCCCCCCTCAGTTACAAACGGGCCTGTGAAGGGGGCACGTACAGAGAGCAGATACCCCGGGGAAACAAAAACAATCCCCCTCAAATGTTTAAACTTGAACTCCGGCAGGCCGATTGGTAGGGGGGTCGGGGTCAGCGCCTCCCGCCGCACATCAAAGATCGCCAGAATCGGCAGATAGACGCTCGGGCCGAGTGAGCGAAAACAGCTGGGCCCTAGCAAAACAAAGATGATATAAGTGGCTTCCTCCTCAGTGGCGGCTCCGGAGCGGTCAGCGATGATAAGGAGCAGCTTATATTGTGTTTGAAGCCCCAGAACACCGGCCCTCCTTCCACCCGCCAGCCAGCAACCTGAAAACCAGACAATTTAGAGCCTGGTGTAACGCAAGAGGAAACATAAACTGTGATCTCTTGAACCCAGTCGAAAGAGAAAGGCCTGGGTTTTGTCCGCACGCCGTGTCGGGGAAGTAGAGGTACTGACTGTTGCTTATAAAAGAATATGATTTGTGAAAGCTTTTCAAGATCTCTTAATGTCGTCTCCAAAGTTATGAAGCAGTGGCAAAGGGTAAAAGCAATCATAAAAACGATATGCTTAGGCGTCTGAGGGATAGAAATGCTTTAGTCTTTGTGCTCTTGCAAACATGCAAATGCTTTCAACCAAACAAAGTAGGTCTTTTTTGAGAAGAGAGGACATTTTCCTGGTTCTCACTTGTTTTTGTTTTACTCAGGTTTACTAGTTAGGTTTAGCGGGACGGTGTGAATTAAGTTTTGGTTAAGGTTATGAGTCACTCCAATGATTGTGGTTAGTCATAAATAAAAGTAGTAAAATGATTGGACGCCAATACAAAGTCGTATATTATAAGGATGTGTGTGTGTGTGTGTGTGTGTGTGCGTGCTTGTTTTTTTTTTCTTTCTGCTTCGGCTTTAAGAACATGTTTTTTAATCACATGCAACTCAAGTAAATGTCAACGTTGGGCTGACAAACAAAAACAAAACCAGAAGCCAGAAGTGTTCGAGCAAATTAAGTAATTTTTAAAAAAATGTTTATTTGGGAAAAACGTATCCATGCCAACGTCAACAACGCGGAGCCTAAACCAATCCAGCCTAGAATTTGTGCATAAGCAGCACAAATTGTTTCTTTAAATTATGGGCGTTAACATAACTTTAAACTAAGAAGACTTTTCGTAGTGTGTGTCCAACTGGTTCGTTTGTAAACACAAACTACTATAATTACTTTTGATTAAAGAACAGCAGAATGAGAACAAACCAGAAGGTTAACCCTTAGCCTCGCTTTGCTTTATACTGGTGTTATTAAGGCAAACAAGGATTCAAAAGATTATATCGCTAACCTGGAAAAAAAGGAGTGTAGTCTAATCCTGCTGTTTTATGCCAAAGAGAAGGAAAAAAACATTTGAATTAATTAATGTCAGTCCTCTTGCATAACCTAAACAAATTTCACGAGGTTAATAGGCTAGACTTGTGTGGGGGGTGGGGGATTATGCAGCCTTATGGAAATGACGGAGCTAACGTGATTATGTTGTGAACACACTGTTGCATGATAAGATTACTATGGTAATGCTCTCATTATGTAAACCTGTGCTCTGCGCCTGAACCTGCAACCTTTACATAAATATATTTCCTTTAATTAAGCACACGCACACTCCTGTTGAATCAGAAGGGACTGCACAAGTTTTGAATAGTTGCCTATTTTTTTTTTTTCTTCGCAGTGATTGTATTTTTCAAGCTTGATTTATCGATTAACAGAGCTGTGAAAAAGTTTTTGTCCCTTTGAGGATTTCTTCTGTTTTTGCCTTTGCAGAAGATTATTTTTTGCCTACTTCATGTTGCCAGATACAAGTCAGCAATGACAGGAAGTGCCATTTATTTTTCCTTGCCGCTCATTGGCTGTCCCCCCCCCCGAGAGAAGATGGAAGACTGTAGATATTAGACTCTGCTAAGCTGGTTTTCACCTTTGTATTAATGCAAATTAAGGTATATTTCATGTTTTAACTCTTCAATATGCAGCTACAGGTGTTTTTATATATCCGTGAGTAACTGTTGTCCCAAACACTCACAAATTCTGGAAACATAGTTTCCACCTAATCGGAAACAGATCTTACGAGATCCTCAAAGAGACCAACTACAAAACTACCGTCGGGTTGCGTTGTCTCTGGTGTGCGGAGGGAACCGTCCAGACCCACTCATCCCGTGGGGCCGTCCAGAGCCCCAGCCGCTCTGGTGAGAGAGCGAGTTGAAGATCTCACAGCCAGGATGTCGGGGCCCCATCTGGGCCCCTGAATTAAACATCAGCTAGCCAGACGGACTCCCTGCCTCAGAGCTTCAGGGACAAAAAAAAAAGGTAGCCAGCCAATTAACCTTTTTAGATGTTTCTGCGTAGCCAGTAAAGAGGAAAGGTTAAGGATTTACAAAAGGATTTGATCTCATCAGCACACTGGCTTGCATTTGTATGAAACTATTTTTACAGAAACGTTTTTAATGACTCACACAGTCTGAGTAGATGTTCAAAATCACTTCCTATTTGTGACGAGAAGATAAAATTAATAAAAAAATAAAAAATAAAAACTGAGCTTGGAAAAAGTGGAAGGTCACATGATGCCACAATGTCGTCAGTGGAGCGTCAGCATGCAACCACGTTCTTGTCACGCCGTGAGGTAACGCCGCCAGACGGCGCCCGGGGGAAAGCAGAAGTCAGCGGCTTCAGGACAGACTTTCTTTTACAGTTGTTTATCTTCTAGTCCCCTAAAAAGTTTTGTTCGACAAATGCCACTGCTTGGTGGAAGCTTGATAGTTCGCGACTCCGTAGAGACGGAGGGGAAAAGTTGTCGATCATTATATTTCTTCTTGATTACATAAATCGCCTTTCATGTCGGAGCACCGCGATGCAAACACCAGATTTGTCCGGCCGTGGAGAAATATTTCCAGTGTAACAGGACGCAGGAAGTATGATTTAACTTTCACTGAGTGCTTCCATTAACATTCCAAATAAAATGTCCCAGATTTATTTCAGCGCTGAGCGGTCTGTACGTATTAGGGCAATAATACGTTTTCATGGACCTGGCTCCGCTCCAGAGACAAAGAATTTGAAGGAAAACACATGCTGTGGGGTCACAAGGGTGACTTTTGGGTTTTAGGCGTGTTTCACAGTGATGTAGGGTGCAGAGCGGGGAAGTATTTCAAGGTCTACTGATACTCTACTGGGAGCATTGTTTGCAATAATATGGACAGTGAAAAAGAAAAAGTAGAGTTTTAAATGAGCCTCATCCTTACATTCTTTTCCATATTTTTTTGTAACTAGGTCAAGGGGATTTTTTTTAATTTTTTTTTTTTTACATAAAATCTTTACAACGGTGCTAAGCAGGAATTCATTACATTCAGCGCTCAGTCCTCCCCCCTTCGAAAGGCTGACACCTCAATCAATCCGTCCCCTCAGGGAGGGAAAACGCGAAATGACGGTGAAGCTCGAAGAAACAGGTGTTGTTCATGCTTTGACGATGGCGCTGAGAGTTACAGAAAGAGCGTGAATCACTGCTAATTGTGCGAAATTATAGTTTGAGGGGGTGCGAAATGAACTCGCTCCGGTGGAGCTCGAGCCAAGAGGGGCTGAAACTCGGAGGGGTTGGAGATAGCACGGGGTGGTGGAGTTATTGGAGGAGTTTTTGGGAAAGCTCGCTCAACAGTGACTACGGTTTACAGGAAAACGCTTTGTGAAGGGTTTAAAAGTCAAACTGTACATTTCCATAGGATAAATCACGATCATATCTGAGCAAAAGCTGAGAAAGCTGGAGCCTTTGTCGATGAATAAATCTTCAGTAAAATACAAGTTTCCAAATGTTTGTAAAAGAGCTGATTTCTCAAGAGACCGTTTCATTAATATTCTTCATCTTCATTCAAGTCAGTAATGTTAACATATATGTGTAACAGTCTTATGAAAGGCCACAGTTAATCTTTAGCCACTTATTTTATCAGAACAGACATTCATGAAAAAAAAAACTGAAATGGAAGGTATTTTATACTATCTGTACAGCCAAAACCAATAACCAGGAAAAATACTACAAGTAATGGCATCTGATAAACGTCAGATATTGATTTGTATGATTTCAGTAATTTCATGATCTGTATGTATATTACTTTTCTGAAATATGTCTTGTTGGCTTCTTTTTCTGTTAACTTCCAGAACAGTTCTGTGTTGTTTTTTTTATTTACAAAAATCATTTAAATCTGGCCGCCCATGCTGCAGAGCACATTGTTTTACACCTTTTATCAATCCTCCTATATAAGTGGAAGTAATTAATTCAAAGGAAACCCAGATTTTCATTTCATCAACTTAATTTCAAATGTAAAACCATTGCTAAACAGTCTGCTAAACCGTAGGGTGAATATGCAATTGACTTGGCTGGACAAAAGGTTAAACAAAACTCTGGTGAATTTAGTAATTCACTGAGTCATGTTATGTTTGGTAAAAAAATAAAAATTAAAAATAGATATGTGACATTTAAGCAGAAAATCTTAGCTGTCACATGATTTTGACACACCATTTTTGGAAATGACTACAGATTCTTGCCTAACCATTTCCTTATTGTGTAAGACATACTTCCCTTTTAGTGGTGGAGATGTGATTTTCCTCTGACATATATTTCAGCCTTCAAAAACAACAAGACATTTGGATCAGACTTTGTTCTGGTCAGATCTTGGAAACCATCCTGACCCAAAAGACTCTGGGAGACCAAAACGGACGATGGCGTGTTTCACTGTCGCGCTCGGTCAAATATTTTTTTTTGGATTCGTCGGCTTCACAGCAGCAAGTACCAACAAAGCTTGTGACATATACGCTGCTGTCGGGGAGAATGTGCCTCTGCCTTTTAATTATGAAGGACTGACAAAGTCACATACTTTGAGATGGACTCATAACTCCACCATTATTTTCTTTAGAGCACAAAATAGAGTGAGCCATGGGAAACCAGAAGACATCAATGCAACTGGATCTCTGCTGCTGAAGAGTGTAAATCTGCAAAGTTCAGGAACTTATCTAGCAAGCCTCCTGCATGCTAACAACACCCCGGCTACAACCTGGACTGGTCAGCTCTGTGTGATGGAAAAGGTACCAAAACCTCGACTCAGTTATAGCTGCGGCACCAACGTCGTTAAGCTGAACTGTGAAGTCTCCAAGCCTGAGGGTTTGGTTTTCTCCTGGACGCACGATAAAAAGATCTTACCAAGTGAAACAAGACAAACTGTCAGCATATCACTGAGCAACATAAAGGAAGGCAGCAACTTTTTCTGCAGCGTGGAAAACAAAGTGAGCAAGGAGAGCAGCGAGACCGTTCGGCCCACATGCACAGCCCCAATGCTTTGCTTTAAGTCCAAAACTGTTCTGGGCGTCCTGGCAGGAGGAGCAGGTCTGATTTTAATTTTGCTCGTCGTTATTATCGTCTTGTGCCTCTTGTACAGACGCGCCAAAACTAGCATGCGGCTCAGCGACAGAGTGGAGTTCAAGAAGCTTTCTGTACACAAGCGGGAGGCGGAGCCCGTCACAGAGTATGAGAACGTACACGGCGTGGAGAGTTGGCTGTCCCCAAGTCCACAGCCTTCACCAAGGGCCTGTTACCAGAACCTGGATGTTGGGACGGACAGGAAGTCTCCACAGCTGTCCACAGCTGCCGAGGGGCAACGAGTGTCTCCGGTGCCGAAGCCGAGGACGAAGAATGTCATGACACAGAACATCTGAGTGTTAAGTCACAGGAAATGGATGTGAGGAAAGCTAATCGTGTGATTATGTTCGTTCGGGAAATAATGATGTATTATTATTATTATTATTATTATTATTATGAAATAATGAAGTGAAAATCAAGCAGAAATGCACATATTGTGCGAAAAAGAAAGCGATAAAATGTTCTCGGAGAGACCGTGGGACTGTTTACATCGCATGATTTCAGTTGTAATATGTTGTGAAGACTTTTTGTTTTTATTGAACTTGTTTAATTTTCTTAACTTCTAGTTGAATTTTTCCTCTGAAAGCTTATTTGTGGTGAAAAGCTGCCACCACCGTGTTTCACTGTAGCATCGCTGGTGTGTTTGACTGTCTGGGTGACATATTTTTACTCTTCACAGCAGCTGGAACAGGAGATCATTGTGAGAAACTAAAATATGTGGCCGGATCAGTCGGGACAACTCCTGGATCAGATCCATGTAAATAAAAATAAGGTACATTTAAAGAGGTTCTGCTGTGACTGTAATTTTTTTCCTGTAACTTATCGTTTCTTTTAACTCTCGTTTGTTTAAAAGTTTTGTTTTGCCAAGATAAATGCCTCATATTTTTCTGTTTTCTTGTTTTGTTTTTGTATAGCAGGAAGAAGATAGACGAGTGTTGTAGGTAGTATTTAATTATTGAACTCAAAGATTTATAGAAAACACTAAAATCATACAGGAACCAGACTGAGAGCAGCAGCATAATCTAGCAAAGAACGACAGAAACTGAACGGCTTGAAGAGTGTTGACTGCATGAGGAACAAGTGGGTGATTAGAAACAGGCTGCGACCCTGAGAGAAAAAAGCAAATAACTGAAGTGTAATTGAGGAAATGGGAGAAATGGCAAAAGGAACCAGGGAAACAAAGACACAGAGAATAGATTATGGCATAAACAGGCCATGACCTAGCATTAAAGTTAATCAAGATTCAGACCAAAAGCTTACAAAGAAGTTCAAAAACAGGAGCAACAACACAACATGAATTAAAATCAAAGCTCACTGTCCAATTGCAAAATAAAACAGGAACTAAGATCCACAAAGAGCGGCCACAACTAACGGCTGCAAATTAAGTACACACAGAACAAAAACATGAGGAATATTAAAGCTAAGGAATGCACCGAGTAAGGAAAAAAAAATGAGTCAAATACCAAAATTGGACAAACAAAATAACAAAGTTGCAACGGCTATGCTATAATTTGTAGTTCCATCTAATCACAGTAGGAACCTCAGAAAGACTTAACCATGTTGGTGGGGAAATGCTGAAAATATAAATAGTTACCCATCTCGCTCTAAACAGTCAGTAAAAAAGGAGTAGCCTGCAACGCCCAGCATGTCAACATGAAATGAGCTGATCTTCACCAGCTTCTCAAATTATGCAAATTTAACGGCAAGTGCACCAAACCACACATCACCGATTACATCTGTATGGAAACAAATTGATGTAAAATGTTCTAATCTAAGAAAACAAATACTGCTTTAAATAATTATAGCAAACAGAAATAAAGATTTGACAACTTCAGTCTGTGTGTAATTAATTTATATGATGCATATCACATTTAGCATATCACAGTAACTTTTAAACCATCCATCCAGGGCTGTGGATGAACCTGTCAGTAGTATTTATTGAATATTTACAGATGTGACAGAATATTTTTATTAGTGTTCACAGAAGAACAGACAGTGTTTTTTTCATTTATTTGTAAAAAAGAAGTGGAAAAGACAGCATGTGGACATACGCCATGTCGGTTTAATGCGTAAAACCAGACATTAGTGAGTCATTCATCCTTGTTTAAACCTTGCGTGCCGCCACAGGTTCATGTGGCAGCGATAAAACAGGACGACCGAACACTGGCCGGCTGGGCAGCTTGGCAAGTCTTTGTTGCTTAACTCCAACCATCTGGCTTTACTTAGCAAACAACATAAAATTGCGTGCTTTTACATCAGCGTAGTAAGAGCTTTTGAATATACACCGCTTATTTACACGTTATGAAAACCAGATTAACATCTTTACGAGCTCAATGTCGAACCGTGTGGATACAGTCGTGTAATGCTGCGCACTCAGGAGGCGGGACAGAAGGCCAGCACGTCTAATATTTGCTTACCAAATCCAAATCCTTTTTTTTTTTTTTTTTTTTTTTTTTTTAACAAAAACAATGTGAAAAGTTTAGGAGATATGAATTAACTTGGAAGGAATCTGCATGGTGTTTTGTTATTATGCTGTAGCTTAGCTTAAACCGTTTAGGGTTTAAGACCAAATAAATCTAAATAGTTACTTCCAACCCTGAACCAGACAATCATGAGGCGACAGTGACACTATTTGGCTTGGCTTTGGCTTGGATAGGCTAAAAAGAAAAAAAGGTTCACATAAAAAAAAATAAAAAAAAACATTTATAAAGTTTCTTTCTGATTTTCATATTTACATCAAAATAATCTACAGTACTGAAATGACGATAGGTTGCCAGAAAATAAGACAGAGGCAGTAGAACAGACATGCTGTCACAGGCAAAACTGTAATAACTTGACCTACTTATGGTTGAGTGGAGTGACTTTTGGATACTTAACTCTTTCTTTTATATGACAGCGCTTTTCACATATCGTCTTTGGAATCAATAAAGATGTCATAGGAGATCCCGTACGCACGTGGACAAGTACAGTAGGCAGCTCATCTGCCTTAAACCCGTCCTGTTGTTCCAGCCGCCCACGTGTCGGCATTCTTGTACGCGGAATCTGCTCGCTTGCAAGAAGTTATTAAAAGAAGGGAGAAAAAAAATCAATAGAGAAAAGGATTAGCAAAGGCAACTATGTATTATCTCCAAAGGGTGAATGGTAATTCAGACATGAAAGTGTTTGAAGTTTGGCCTAATGCTGTGTGACAGCTTCATAATGGGGTTCCCCCCCTGAGCGTCGTCACCCAAAACTCACAAACCAATGTCATCTTTTGTCGGGTCCCGCTCCGATTCTGCTGTTTTACACGACTGAAATTTCAATTGCAGCCAGCGGGGGATTAGGCAGTAAGCTGGTAAGACGATGCTCCGTTTTCCCCTGCTGCTCCGTCTAAGTCTCGGTGTTTCCTAAGAAAAAAAAAAACTGCTGTTTGAAGTGGCATCTCTTCCCATGTCCTCCACCGAGTTACTGTACTCTCGGACACACTCCGCGCCGGACTTAGAAATTCATTTTACAACTTAACGAAACACATCTGACACGGTTGATGCCAGATCTGTCCAGGAAGTGGAAGGGAAATACTTCTGAAATGTGTTTAATCAGTGGCTCTTGGAGCCTAGAGGATATACCCTTTTGATGTTGGATTGCGTGTGTCCAGGAAAAGGAGTCAATTACCCATGGAAAGTATTTCTACTCATGTCAGATCATTCTTGTTAAAGTCCTCTTATTGTCTGGAGCTGCCAAGTTTGGGCCGAGTACGAATCAGAACATCAGAAAAAAAAAGGCCAGCACTGTGGCCTTTTTTTTTTCTTTTTTTATATCAGATTTATCCAAAACCAGACTTTATTGTTATGACCTATTAGCATTCTTGGGCGGACTCTGCACTCTTTGACCTCAGTCGTTTCCCCCTGAAGCTTAACGCACACAATGCACTAAATCAGTCGAAGCCACGATTTTCTGATCGCTTTTAATTTATCGCAAAAGGAATGTGGGCATTTGCTGTTGAAGGTCAGTGGCATATTGACTTAAAGTGGTATGTTCAGCAGTCATTCTGGGAGGAATAAGACACAAAGGTTCCTAGATGAGCAGATTTAGATAATATATGAAAATATTGCTTTAGATTTGTTTTTGTTTGTTTTTTTTACTTTAAGCGTTGTTTTTCCATGAACCCACTTGGTTCTCAAAAACATGCAACACCCATATCAGACCTTACAGCTAGATTTGATTTTTTTTTTTTTCATTTATCAAATCAAAGTCAATTTATCATCTGATTTCTCTTATTTTACAGAAAACCCACATAACACACTGATGGGATTTGACCTTTGACCTCGACATCTACCTTCACAGTAGGTCAGGAAGTGTTTTTATCCTCATGCTTACGCATTGAGATTTGTCTTGATCTTCTTCAATATTTCTGCAACTGACATGGCGCCAATAAAGAAAACAACAATTTACAAAACTCACGACTGGTAGCATAAAGCTGAGCTCAAAATTAATTTTTTTACCAAAGAAAGTAATCTGGAAAATTAGTATTCATATTTTTTATGCACAGGAGTCGAGTCTAAAGAAAAGCGTTCCAGAATAATCAGCTGGAGACAAAAGAAAGGGACAAACTCCAGGCGGCTTTAAAAGGAGACCTATCATTTCTGCTGCAGGCTGGACTCTGTAATAAAAACGCTCCTATCAGACAAATTACCCATCTATGGACTTGCACCTGATATAAATCAGATGGGAGAAAAATTCCACCTCCTGCTTTAATAAGCATCTTGCTCGGTGTTCATGGAAAGATCAAACATTTCCCCAACATTCTTGTGAAGACAGTGTGTGTGTATGCGTGTGTGTGTATGCGTGTGTGTGCCAACATAAAATTACAGTCTGACATTGAAAGAGGTAAATTCAACTCCCTGCTGGTGATGATGCACATTTGCAGGCTTTCTTTTGTGTGCTTTGACTACAGGGCGTTAATATTCGAGATGAACAAGCCAGATAGCTGCAGGCAGGAAAAAAAAAAAGTAATGTTGGCACCCCGGGTGAAGAAGTCTGAAAATAATTTCCTAACAGCATAATCACATACTGAAGCATTTTGTAGGAATCCACATTTTAATTTGAGGAATTTTTTTTTCTATCAAGACATTAAAAAAAAAAGAAAAAACAGTGTAACAGAATAATTGTCAAAAGCAAATTACCAGTAGCACCCTTGTTGGCACTTTTAAGACTCCATAAAAAAAGTAGCTGAATCAGTTTTATAAATTTGGTCTTAACTGTTTTGAAAGATTTTTAAAGGAGTGTGTAAGACCTGACATAAATCGTTAATTGCTGTTTCCCCTTAAATTTAAGTACAGTCTGACAAAAAGGCCACTGGCAATTAGCCTGGGACAGAACCTGCATTTATTTGGCCGTCGTGCAAGACAAGAGTCGTAGGATCCTCAAGTTTTCTTAAAAACCAATAAATACTTCTAATCCACCATCACATATGTAAACATGTATGTGGATTTTGTTTAAGCTGTGTCCCTGGCATCCTTTTTTCCCCCTCTGAACTCTTCCTTTTCCCTCCTGGGGAGCGAATTGGCTTGATACTACCTCTTGTGTATTGGAGCTGTTCTTTTAAAACACAGACATCATGAGAATTGGCGATGGTGGGATTGGAAAATGCTGGAGAACCCGTCCTAATTAAAGCCAAGCACTCATCTATGTCATTTCACGATGGGAAAGTCTTCAGTCCCTGACCACACTCTGCAACAACTGCACCTTAAAAATGATCAGAAACATAAAACAAAATATGAAAAAACAGAAGCAAAAGCTTATAAAAACACCAGTTTGCAATAAATTTTATTCCATTTTAACTTTAATGATATCGCAATTGTGTGGCTGCAAGATCCCCGCTTGTCCTACAACAGCGGGGCAGACGTTTGTCTGCATTTCTCCTGAAAAGGGAAAAAAAACAAAAAAGGGACTCATGCCGAATGAGAGGCAACAACTCTGATTTGAGTTACTTAAGATAATGCCCAAACATTAAAGGCACAATCGACATTATTACAATGACTATGTCTGATACAGTAACTGTGATTTCTTAACATTAGACTAGATTTGCACATCCTTCCCAGTTGTCAGGGTTGGCGACAATGTATCACCTCAAACAATAAGGTAGGAACCCAAAAGAGGGCGTTTGTGGATGGTTTGAAGCCATTCTCTTGGCCTGCGGGCCTCACAGTGAAGGATCCCTCCTGCCTTATTTTGCGTGTGGACTCATGCCGGGGGTAACAGCGTGTCAGTCAATCCCCACACGCAAACAATAGGATCAAGATGAGAGAGGTGTAAAAGTGAGACAGAGCGCCAACTGCACAGCGTCTTGCTTTGACTATGGCGTGCTTATCAAACAAAGCATCAGCCTCTCTGTGTGGCCTCCTTACTGGAAAACTGCCGAAGGAGAAAAAAAAAAAAAAAAAAAAAAAAAAAAGAGGTTGCGATCACAATACGTTTGACCATAAAACTGTGTTTGCACGTGTTATCTGTTGCTGCCATGGCAACCCACGTGACAAAGAGGGAAAAACTGGAACAAAAGTAAGCGGCAGAGCATTTCAGGCTTGCGTCGCGCCGACGTGGCAACATTACGAACATTACGGTCCTGCTTGGCTTTAGACGAGCTGACGAAAGGTTAAAGCTGCGACGCGGCTTTCCAATTAGGAACACGACAAACTCCGCGTCTTAACGAGTTTTCTGGGCCAATTAATCCGAAGGCGAGTCGCATCCTTATGGCGACCGACAGACAGTCTGGTCAAAGTAGCCTGCCGACGCTTCACTTTGTGCCAAGAAAAATGTGTCACAAGCAGCTGGGCAGAGCATGTCGTACGAGCTCCAGCACCAGATGGAGCGCTAAAACCAGATACTTTCCTGCTCTGACTAATTGGGTGGCATTTTATGTGCAATATCAGTAAACGGTGTCTTAATTTTTATTATTACTTTTTTTTAAATACTATTGATGGTTATTCGTTTATTAAGGTGGCACAAAGAATGTACAACAAAATGAATGATTAGATGTTTGATAATGTAGGAATGGAGACCACCTAGACCGATACATATCAAGATCAAACCAAAGCAAAATCCGTTACAAAGCCATTGCTGTAATCATAATATAGTTGTTTCTGCAAATGTTTGTAGGCAATCTGCCTGTGGTAACTCTTCACCACCTCCAAACTAACTGGGTGGACTTGTATCTTCAGTCCACCATCACGACATTGAAGGGAGACCAAATTTGTACTGATAATCTTAACGACATCTGACAAGTTAGTCCCTAACCGAACTATCGGGTATGAAGACACAGAGTTCTGAAATATGGTCTCAACACTTGGTTGGTCTTGAACCTGAGTACCCCCCCCCAAAAAAAAACACTGTTTGGCTTTCATCACGTTTTTCTGAAAAGGCAGTGAGTCTGAACGAGGTTCTGCTTGAAGAACCGACCATTTCTGGTGGAAAAAAAAAAAAGAGGAAGAAAAGAACTTGCTACATGTTTAATCTCCTTGCCAGAAATTTGTTAACATGCTCGCTTCACAAGGCTTATTTAGTGGGGGCCTTGATCCACATCCCACGTGTAATTTTTATTTAATCTATGTCTGTTTGCACAACTCAAAACTCTCCACCAGACATGATTCCTTTTTTTTCCTTCTTCTTCTTCTGTTTTTTTTTCCCCAATTATACAGAACATCAGCGGTTGAAATTATGGGTTTGGAGCCATTTCATCTCTCAAGAGGACACATTTGTTACAGTGTAAACACGAACGCTGTTGGATCAGTTTAACTCTCAGATGATGCATCTGCAGCTGATTCGCGGCTTTGAGCTGAGAAGTGCTATGAAAAAGCTTATAGCTCATTTTACTGAGTTATTGATGGATCTTACGCCCTTATTGTGGGGGGGAGGAGGAGCATATTGAGTGTATATCTTTTTGTTTTCTACTTAAAGCTTTTACATCCATATGCAGCCAAGAAACACTTCAAAATGCAGAAAATTATTACTTTTAAACAACTTCTGCTTCGTGTGTTTAGACGTTTGGGGCATAAAAGAGAAAAGCTGCGCAAACTCTTTCAGCTCAGACGTGATTTAAAACTAATAAATGCATTTGGATGTAAGGATCCCTGTTGTTAAAAAAAAAAAAAAAAAAAAAAAAGTTCCTCAGAATAGCAAGTGGAGTGTTTAAAAGCTTGTCATTAGCTGCTTTATAGCTCCACTGAAGTGGCTTTGTCTGTCGTTGAGTGGCCCCCATCAGGAAACGGACTGCTGTGAGTGGCCCCTCTTGCCATGCTAATAGACACATTGTGCAAATGTGTGGGTGAATCTGTGTGTGAGTGTGTTTGCAGCAAACGTACATAATAAAAAAGAGAAACACACACACAGACTTCTGGGTTGTTGTTTTTTGACACCTTCCAGATGCAAATTCCAGTTCATTTTATTGAGGTGTTATATAAATGATCAACACAAAGCGGTGTAGTAACAATAGAGCGGAAATAAAATGGAAGATGCACAGAGTTTTGGTCAGTATTTTAACGTGACACTACTAAATAACGTCAGACTGCTGTCAGAAGTCGCCTTATTGGTTATTAGAGTCCACTTGTGAGTAAATTAGATGGCGTATAAACACAGCTGCTCTGCTCTCAGAAGTGTTTTTTAGAGAACATTAGTGACAAAACAGCATCATCAAGATCAAGAGGTCAGGGAAAAGTTATAAAGACGTTAGAAGCAGAAGTACAAAAACAATGCTTCAGGCTTTGAACGTCGAATTCATTTCTTTCAGTTTGTTTTTGTTGTTTTCTATGCACAAATGCACCCAGATAGCAGAGGAGTGGCACACAAAAACTGCAATTTCAAGTGAATTTCCTGCAAGTCTTAGATTCCAGTGATCATCATGCCAAACTTTTTTTTTTTTTTTTTTTTAAGATTTTTTTGGCTCTAGTGGCCTTTATTTGATAGTTAATTGACAGGAAAGTGGGTAATGAGAGAAGGGGGAAGACATGTGGGTTGTGCTTAACCCCCGCGCCACCACAGCACAACCCATCATGCCAAACTTTTAAGTTACAAAAGGGGGAAACGCACATTTGTAATTTGTCTTCAGCCCGAAGGTTTTGAATTTGAAATTTACACCCTGCTGCAAAGTTTGAAAACCTCCTGGTTATTCCACCAGATGCTGGTTTCTGAACTCTTCCTGAGTTCAAACGTTAGTATTGTTGTTTCTAAATGAGTCTGAACTTATCTTTGCGTTGCTTGAGATCGAAAAGCTCAGCATCTTTTTCGTTATTTTGACCATTTCTCTTTTTCCGCATATAAATGCAAAATTTGTGCTTGGAATTTCGGAGACGTGTCATAGAATAAAAGAACAATGTTCAATTTACTCAAGCACACGCCTATGAAAAGTAAAATAAGAGAAATGGATCATTTCTCCTATTAAGTGGCCTCTTAATTTTTCACAAAGCCGTATATGTTTATATAATCCCATTCATTTATGTATTTGTATGCTCCAGACAAAACTAAGACGGCAGGATTTAAACACGTTGGAATAAATCGGTGGGGACTTAAGAGCAGCGCGATGCTTTGCGGCGTGTTGAACATGAGTGAACGCTCGGGCCGAGAGAGAATGATTGATAATCACGGCCAAACGTTCCAAATACTCAAGCGTGAAAACATACTTTCGATCTCTGTGGCCTTCCCCACCTCTCTCCCTTGTCGAGAGATGGTATCTCGTTGAGACGAGGGCCCGCCTGCACGTCCCGCTCGTACGAGGAACCAGAACCTGTCATTTAGTTGGAGAAGACGTTGACGCTGGGAGCAGAAGAGCAGCGGAGGAGTGATTGATGTGAGCCAACCCTGTCAGCAGAGGGTTATGGATCAGCGCAGAACAGCACACAAATGACTTCCAAATGGTCTCGTCTGCTACTGTCAGACCAGATTGATTCTCTGTTTCTCACTCGTCTTTCTCTGACGAAAATCACACACGGGGCAATGATTTTATTTTATTTTTTTTATCTTCAAATGAGGTCAAATCAGGCTGCAAGCACACCATTTTAAAGAAACATTGATTTAAACTTTCGCAGTGGTTACAGCTTCAGGTTTTTCCCCGTCTAGAGACTGAATTCTTTGCCCAGTTTTTGTTCCAAAATAGTTCAGGGTCAGTCAGATAGAACGGAGAGTCCCTGTGAACAATTCCTATGTGCTGTTCCCGATTGGGAATGCGTTTTTTTTTTTTTTTTTAATCCACATCATTGTTGCTTTGGCTGTATGTTTCAGTGACAGAAGGTAAATCTTTGTCCCAGTGTTCAGTTTGCAGAAGAGCACAATGCTGCCACCACCGTGTATCACCACAGGGATGATGTGTTCGGGGTGATAGGTATTGTTAGTTTTCAGAATTTACACGTAGATAAACTTTGAAACAACTCAGTTTTGGACTCATCTGACCAGAGCGCCTTTTTCAGCAAAGCACTGCATTTGTTTAATTTAATTTAGTTTTTTGTTGTTTTTTTTTATACAAAGAAATTTCAACTGCTTTTTCAGACTCGTTCCATTCTTTAGTTCGCAAAAAGAAACACAGCCTATGTGGGAAAACTGACATAATTTTTTTTTTCTTTTTAGCTATGCTCACAAGAATCCTTTCATGACCACAAACATCTTTTTCATTCCTGTTGCAAACTTTTTCCAGTGAACACATCCAGAATGTCACAATGTTTTCACCCCTGCTGCACACCTCTCAACGCACTGAGGGGGGGGGGGGAGTATTTGTAATCTGCTTGTTTGGTCTGCCTGCTCAAATCATCATGTGACATTTACTGTACACACGGTCACCCGAAAGCTATTTTTAAGTGGAACCTGCTGAAACAAAGGGGGACATTATGTAGGTTTAACAGAGCTAGTGTAAAAATATCCCGAAAGCTCAGTCGGTTGAAGTGTTAAGCTGTTAGAAATAATTACCCCCACCTCTTAGTGTTACGGACAGCCCTGCCTGCTGGGTTTGCACACAATAGAGCAGCCAGAGCTCGGAGCTGCGGCTGCGTCTGGCCTTTGCCTCTGTCAGTCTGACTGTGCTGACATGGGGCAACATTTTCCAGGCTGCTTAACAGCGCCAGCGTTTTTTACAATGGGAAAGTATTTTCTCGAACAAAAACACTGCCACTGGTCGTTATGTGCACATTTCCTAAGTGACTCTAGGCAGGTTTCTATGGCGTACTTTGGTGAGACAACTTGAAAATGTAAAACAAATGTAGGGCTTCAGCACCACAATAATGACCATTCAAATGTAGCCTTAAGGAAGCTGGGATGTATTGAAGAAAGAAGAAAAAACGATCAGACATGCCTTTGAGTTTTGTGTCGTGATTCAGTTTCGCATTCGTGGATCCCCCCCCAAAAAAAAAAAGTAAGTCCATGTTTTGTTTTCTTTTGTTGTTTTTTTTAAAGCACACCACATGTGCATGAAGGCTACTGGCACGTAAATCGCACACCCCAGGGCCCTAACTCCAGCCCCCTCCCCTTTACACCACCGGGCCAATCTCCGACAGTGCAGCTCCAGAAAGGTGGTCAGCGTCGGGGCCGAGCCTGCAGTGCCCCACACGTCTCACGCAGCTGTTCCAAAATGGACGCTGTGTAGACGTGTAACTTAATGCCTAAAAATGACCTCATTCCGTCTCAGCCGGTTAAAGTCAAAGGTGACGTTGCTTCCTCTCAATAGTGCCGGCCTGCGAGGCGAGACAGTGCGGTCGCTATAAGGCCCGGTCAGGCAAAGCGCCAGCAGCTTCTTTACACCGTCAAACTGCTGATGGCCCAGCAGGCTGCAGGGTAGCTGATACATTATGTTGTTTCAGGGCTTTTGGTGCCAGCGTGCTGCATCAGAAGGTGGAGCTGATACTGTTGAAGGCCAGCTGTTTCAGTGTTGGGATGTGTGCGAGGGCTTGAAGAAAGGACGGACGGTAGTTGTGCATCTGTGTGTGTGCCATGCAAATGCCTCTCCATCTATGTATCTGTGAAATTACTCCAGAAATGATTGAGAGTTTTGGAAACGTTGGAACAAATGACTGCTTCCAGGAGAGATCTGAAACCCACGAAAATAACTTGAGCAGGACTAACATTTGAGACCCTGCATCACTAATGTTGTTCTTTCTGCATGATGAAACTGCTGAGGTAAGCGCATGCTCTACCGCCATCTGCTGGTCACATGAGAACATGGTTTGCAGCCAAAAGCCTCCGAAATGTTCACACCAGTCCAGATTAGTTTATTAACAGAAACCGAAACAGTGTTAAGATTATAAAATATAAAGCAGAATACGAGTACAGTGTGGCCGTAATTATTTACTCTGCAAGACAAACAGGAGAGGGAATAAGAAATATTGTCAGGTGATCAGAGTCCAGCATGCGGCATCAATCAATCAATCAATCAATCAATCAATCAATCAATCAATCAATCAATCAATCAATCAATCAATCAATCAATCAATTGTATTCCCTGCCAGTGTGTTGCCTGTTTTTTTGTTTTTTTTGCCCTGTTGTACCTTCTGAGTGCAAGTTTGTCTTAAATGTACTTTAAGAGCCCAATATATGACAGGTGCACCAAATTATATTAAGAGTATTCAAGTAAAGTATAGGTCATAATTTTCTCACTTTTCTTTTCCAAAGCCTCAGAAACTATGTGACCTTTTCCTTTCACTTTGCAGCCATTTGCTATTTTTGGTTGCTCTGTCACAGAAAGCCCCCAACAGAATACACTAAAGTGTGGAGCTTAACATGACAAAACAATGACATAAGTAGATCTATGCAAGACGCTGCAATACATCAACATGTTAACTTCTTGAGTTATTGAAAATATATTACTGTAAACAAAGTCACTTGTTAAATCTTTTTTTCTTTTTTCAACAGAGAATCAGATGAGTATTTCTAACAAACATCAGATGTGAGGTTTTTTTTTTACTCTCACCAAATATTGATTTAACTTGTTTTGCCTTATTTTTTGCGCATAAATAAAAAAAAGCTGAGACAAATAAAAATAATAATTAAAAACATATTTAATGACATAGCAACATAACAACCACAAGGTGTCACTGTTTACCCAATGTGTGAGACTATTCATTTTACCTTTGAGGAGTTTTTTTTTTCCACAAGTGGGGTGTGAATCTTAAACTTACTTATATTTGACCTCTCATATATTTTTCTCCCATTATCTTTTGCCGCAGATGTTGCATAAGTACAACACCTAATACCCAACGAGAAGTGAAAACAAAAAAATACACTCACGCATATATGCTGATGTTTATATATCGGCATCAGTGGGAATAGTGTTTTTCTTCTTCTGTATATGTTCTCCTGAGAGCAGGTCACAGCTGCAGATCGCACTGGAATGCCTGCGCCGTTACCTTGAAACAGACTGTGCTTCATGGTAAACATCAATCATTAGTGTCTTTTATGAGGACTCTCAGTGCAGGTTTTTGTTTTTCAGTAAAGTCATTAAAGATGCTTGGTTTATACTCACAACATGAGGTGCCATGGGAAGCTGCTTTTGTTTTGTTGGGTTTTTTTATAATCGGCGTGTGGGTCAACGAGTCTAAAGTTATTTTTTTGCAAAAAAAAAAAAAAAATGCTTTTAAGAGCATAGCTGGCAATTTTTGGAACCTTTGCCTTTTGGTCAGAAATCAAAGCAAGTCTCCAGGAATCCCAGGATCTGTTTTCATTTACTATCAAAGTTATATTGAGTAGGGCTGTTGTAAACGAATATTTTAGTAATCGAGTAATCTAGCGATTATTCTTACGATTAATCGAGTAATCGGATAAAAAAAATTACAAAATGAAATATTGGTAAATCTGGCATAATACCGGTGTTACTATCAGATATCAATATCAGTCCAATTTTTCATATTTGAGCATCCCTAACAGTTGCTTTTTTGTAGTTTAGAAAACTAACCTGTAACAATAATAGCTCACTTTCTAAGTTAACCAGAAGAAAAGTTATAGAAAAATCTGAAATTATATTGAATTTAATAACAAAGAGGCAGGCTAACAAATATGCTTATAAAAAATGTCTACAATCCAGCTTTTAGTTTAATCTTCAGTGAGTTTAATAGATTAATTAAACTCACCTTGCCACCTAACCTGTCACGCTTTGGGTTTGAAAATACGGGAAATGCAGCCTGGAGTGGGAGGAGAGGGCGAATGAACGAACGTAAGATGGGGTGGAGGGGAGGAAATAGACCAGCGGACTGACGAACCGTTAGACCGGGGACGAACACGGGGGGAAGCAATACGGGATATTTACGACACCTTCACTGGTCACACTCAGAAACTCATCTACCAGCCATGTATGATGCGCTCCGCCACCCGTTTCTTCAGACCGGGATATGAAATGTATTGTGCGGTTCGTCGGTAAAGCTACATTTACACGGTAAGCATCAGCTACTCAGCCGCCCGCCCTGTTCAGGCTATCCGCTCACCTCAGCGCTCTTCCCGCCGTTCGCTTTCAACCAGCAGCCCCGGAGGAGAAATGCTGCCGTACTCCAGGCATTCCCCCAGTCATTTTAAGGATGCTTATTGGTTCCCCAAAAACGATAAAAAGTCGGGCATTATCATCAATCAATTAAATCCCCACGGGCCAATCTTGAAGATTGGACTTTATGCCGCTGAGACTTAGCTTTTGTCAACAACTCAGAGGCGGAAGTGAGAGCTCCGCACAACGCAAATGAAGTCCCGGCCGGAACACGGTGCGCTAACTAAAAACATAAATTAACGAAGCTTCGAGGCAGGTAAATTTTCCTCGAGGAATTTTAGTAATCGAGGTACTCGAATCATTCGAGGAATCGTTTCAGCCCTAATATTGAGGCAATAAGCCGTGGAAAAGTGCCTGGTACGTAAACTGTTTATCTTTTCCTAAAGTACCTGCACCTTTGTTATTAAGTCATTAAGATCCGACTTTTCTTCCCTGGACAATTTTCCAACGCTTACATTGGGGCTTACCTCGGCCTTTGATTTGGCATTACAGTCGGATGAGTCACCCAGTAGTAAGGACAACTTCAGAACTCAAGAGCGTATCTAGATTAGAGAGAAACTGCTTTGCAGGGTATTTGCTGTTGCGTTTTATGTGACTCTAAGTGGAAATAAGTGCTTGAAAGTCAAGTTGTTGAAATTCGGTCCACGGCACTAAGTGGATCCACATGGAGTCACAATGTGGTTCGCAGCAGGACCCGGTGCTGACCAACTGTACTCTTTTTAAACCTGGACTGAAGAGACACTGCTGTCGGATCACAAAATGTATCCTATTTTTTTTTCATGCAATGTTGTGTAGACACTAAAAATATTGTTGCTGTAGTTTGACATCAGATTCTCAGAGTCAACCCTGTAATTTGACACCTAATCATCATCGTGGTTTCGTGACACTGTCGTCTCTTGAGTTATACATCTCTGAATCTGTCTCTTATGCCCCCCTCACACTCTATCTGCCTGGCATTTCTCTGTCGTATAAAACTACTCTGCTAAATCCACAAAATGACGTTGACTCATCACCTTTCTTTGCAAGTGGATTTATGTGCCAGAGTGAAAAGTCTGGGATGTGTTTGTTTTCAGTCGCTTTGTGGAGAACAATCGCTCTAAAGTCACAGCCAGCACTAAATGGGAATGATTCAGATCAAAGCACATTCATGTATCGGAACGGTATAGTCAAAGTCAGGAGCTAAATCTGAGAACTTGTGGAGCAGCTCAGATAGAAAAAAACGGCTGCTCTCGCACTCTCTCCGTTCGGTCTGTGACGATGTGCAAAGTTGGCAGAAACATGGCGGAAAGCACACATCTGTAATCTGTGAGGTTTTTCAATGAAGTGTTCACATTGAAGGGCTTAATAAAAGTAAAGAGCCTTGTATCGTTTTGTTTGCAGTTTTTACACAAATTCCTACTCAAAAGTGGCAGCAATGACGTAACGGCAACGTCAAATTCTCTTATGCTTCATTATGCAGACGCTCTGTCTTCACTGATGAAGATTCTCTCATATCAGCAAGTCAGTCCCTAAAAGGAGACGTATTGTCTGATTATTTCTGCAAATAAAAGACCATCTCTGTCAAAATATTGGTCGTTTTTTTTACAACTTTGGAGCACTAAACATTCATCCACACCGGGTCAATCGACCACTAAGCATTAAAAATTGAGTAAGTGACGTCACAGCAAAAGTAGTGTAACAGAATGCATCGTAAATGATAGTTCATTTTTGTTTAATAGTATATTTAATGTACGGATTACTTTTTTTGTGAAAAGAAAACTTAAGTCAACCTTTTTTTTTATTTTGCTGAAATGCATATTTTATTTTTCCGTTTCTCCTTCCTGTTTTAGTATATTGACACGTACAGTAGCTGTATGATTAGTAACCGTACATAGCACCATAATTATGCATGTCTTATGAGCAGCAATCACCCCTCATCATCCACACATACATTCATACACACCGTTTATATACTTCCATACATACTGCACCATACATGTGATTCTTAAAATCATCTTTGGATAAAGCAGGGCAAGCAAAGTCAACATTTCTCTGTTCAGTACCAATGTCCACTGAATACAACACACAATGTTTACAATTCAAGTATTGAATATTAAAAACATACACACACACATATATATAAGTTACAGTGTAATGGTTATTACAAAAAAAAACCATACAGGATTACATTTCTACAAAGTTAATGGCACATAGTGCATAAAGTATTCTCAAACTTCTGATACAGATCTCATAGCACAATTGGCTGTCATAAAAAAAACAAAAAAACTGAACGACAGCCAAAGGTTTTCTAGCTGCTCGCCGACTTTTACCGTTGTCGGGCCGTTCTTTAAATCGGAGGAAGCTGCATTGTCTGAGGAGAGAATAGAGTCTGGATCCGTTTCCCAACTTTGGTTAAAAAGCTCAGCATCTGCATGCCAGCGTGTTAAGCTACATGATGGTTGTCACGGTAACAGTTGTGGATTAGGAGGTCACGTCGCCCGCGGGGAGGAGATGATTTCCCGTGGGGGCGAGTTCGGCTGGCGTATCTACGAATCCCGCATCGGGATCAGACATTTCAAGACATTTCTAACTCTGCCGGTTAAAACAAAAAGAGGCTCCGCCGCAGAAAGAGTTACTCCAAATTTCAGTATTTTCCATTTTTAGATCAGAGGTAATTCCAGTAGTTAAAAAGCACAGTACTTTAAAGTTAGTGGTTATGCGATACGTCATTAGAGTACCTTGTTGGCAAAGCAGACAGCGTCTCCTCTGCTGGTAGTAGTCATTGTATCATATTACAAACATGTTCAGAGGTCAGTATAGAATAAATACGGTTGAACATAAATATATTACAACACAGTTCAGAGTACAGAGGCTTGCGAGTGAGAGGTAGGGCTGTGAGGACTTGGAGTAGGCCAAACGGAGTGGCTGAGATGTCACACCTGACAGTGTGTCATGTACAGTAAAAAGATGAGAACTTGTGCAATGAAATAACACTCTTACACTGAGCTTATACTCTACGAAATTATCTGGGTTTCCTCTCACAGCAGAGGCGTTTACCTGAACGGCTAACAAGTCACCGTTAACACGTCACCGTTAACTCGTCACCGTTAACGCGTCACCGTTAACGCGTCACCGTTAACAAGTCACCGTTAACAAGTCACCGCTAACACGTCACCGTTAACACGTCACCTAACAAGTCACCGCTAACAAGTCACCGCTAACAAGTCACCGCTAACGCGTCACCGCTAACGCGTCACCGTTAACGCGTCACCGCTAACGCGTCACCGTTAACAAGTCACCGTTAACGCG
Source organism: Poecilia mexicana (assembly GCF_051168715.1). Lineage (NCBI taxonomy): Eukaryota > Metazoa > Chordata > Actinopteri > Cyprinodontiformes > Poeciliidae > Poecilia > Poecilia mexicana. Next base: position 24,605,590 of record NW_028263375.1, read on the forward strand.
TCACCGTTAACGCGTCACCGCTAACGCGTCACCGCTAACGCGTCACCGTTAATGCGTCAACAAGTCACCGCTAACACGTCACCGCTAACACGTCACCGTTAACAAGTCACCGTTAACAAGTCACCGCTAACGCGTCACCGTTAACGCGTCACCGCTAACACGTCACCGTTAACAAGTCACCGCTAACACGTCACCGCTAACACGTCACCGTTAACAAGTCACCGTTAACAAGTCACCGCTAACGCGTCACCGTTAACGCGTCACCGCTAACACGTCACCGTTAACAAGTCACCGCTAACACGTCACCGTTAACACGTCACCGCTAACATGTCACCGTTAACACGTCTCGGTGACTCTCTGAGAGTAGCGAGGTGTCGAGCGCATTTATTAGCAACCAAAGGTAAAGACGTGAATAAATCATCTTTTGTTATCAGGGCATAATCTTTAGGCCTTTTAGGAGGAGCACACAGAGAGAAGGACCTCTGGCCTCTTTGAATAAACTCATCAGAGTCCAGGGTTCCCCTCTTATGGGTCATCTGCAGGATTTAGATCTGGTGACTGAGACAGACAGAATAAAGTCAGTTTTATGTCTGATTTAACATTTAATTTAATTATTTAAGCTATTTCCAAGGCGCTGGGTGGAAAAAGGCGAACATCATTACAGACTCTCCGCCATATTTAACGGGTTTGAGTACTTTTCCACATTCCTTCATAGTTTCACACTGTTTGTCACCATAAAGCTAAATTTGGTTGAATCTAACCAAAATATTGCTGTAATCAAAAAATACAGTAAGATTCAGAAACGTCCACATGTTGTGAAGACGTGACGATTTTCACATTTGTCCTGAAATGACAAAATGTTACGGTTTCCTGACAAGAGTTCGAAACAAGTGGTTTGAAAGTAGGTGGTGTCCAATCACTGGCGACTCTGTGACCAACACCCCAATATAAACATAGACAGACATAGTTATGGCCAAGGATGACCTAAAAATGGATGAACACTGAAAAGAACCTGCACTCGGGTTAAAAGCTGAATTATCAACAAGCCATATCAAAATAAATATGCTAATGTTAGCTTACTGTATCAGCAAAGCTTGAAGACTCTAGATCAGGGGTGTCAAACTCAATTTCACCGAGGGCCACTTCAGCATATTGGCCACCCTCAAAGGGCCACATTGACGGTACAAATCAGGAGTGCCCAGGTTCAGTCCTTCAGACTGCAACGTTTAGATGCATCCCTGCTAAAACACACCCCAGGCAAAAGGTTGACTTCCCTCATTAGCAGCAACTCAGTTCTGTAGAGCCTTATAATGAGTAAATGATCCAGGTGTGTTAGAGAAGGAACGCATCTAAAGTTGCAGATGGTAGCTCTGGAAAACTAGACTTGGGCACCCCTAGCATAAAATGTATGAAAATACAATGTTAAAAATAAATTAAACACCTCATATTGTTAAATAACTCTTTGGAGCTTCTGGTTAGGAAGCGCATTCGAAACCTTTGTTTGAAATGGCGCGTTAAATTCAAGTCTCCATTACAGACCAGAGAAAACTAAAGAGAATGCAACTTTGTGTTAATCCATGTGAGGAGCTGGTAGTTTATCTTGAGGAAATAAATGACGATGCAAAAGTTAATTAGACTGTAACATGATGCGCAGTCCACTGCTCAACCACTGCGGAGGCAGTTACGTTACGCCACTGCGAAGAATTAAAAACCGCTGGGAGTAACTCATCCAGCGGATTTAACAAATGGAGCCTTCTGGGTTCACGTTACCCAGGAGAGCGGTGCTCTGGAGGAGCTGCAGACGTGACATCTGTCCGTTTCGGAGAAGCGAAAAAAAAAAAAAAAATCCTTAAAGCGCACACCGGACCCCGCAGGGTAAAACACTCAGAGTTCAGTTGATCTGTTTGGATCAGACAGATCCAACTGACTGATGAATTAGCGCAGATTTTTCTGCAGATTTGAACCAGAAGGAAGTGCGTTCAGACCCCAGCGGGTGAAGTGATGCTAATTTAAGTGAAGTCGCTTAATTTAATTTATTAAAAGTTATTGGGGCCTCAATCAGTGGTTTTTTTGTCACTACGGAGAAAAATGTAGATGCATTTATCTGCTTAATTTGTGATGGTATCAGGATTCACGGTGAATATTCACTAAACCGCATAAAATGCGGCTAAATAGCCGATGTTAATATGATTATAATTTCACGGATAAAAATAGTACAGGGCCAATTTTTTTTTTTTTTTTTTATGTTGTCGGTCAAGATAACGGATAACAAAAAAAGTCTAGCGCCACCTGCCGCCCTGACACCAACTCACACACATCTTCATTCAGTCTTACTTGTAAATCGATTTTTCTTTTCTTGGACGTTTTGATGTTAGCTTGTCGAAGTCTCAGTTTTATTCGCTGGTAAAATCAATAAGCAGCTTAAGGTGACTCTGCTGCTCTCTAGTGGCGAGAAGCTGTAATGTTGGCTGGTAACAATCGGAATGCATTATGGGAGATGTAGTTTGTCGTCAATTCGTGCTCAAAACCTATTTTAAGTCAATCATGGACCTATAAAACGCTGGGGGGCCACATAAAATGACATGGCGGGCCACATGTGGCCCGCGGGCCTTGAGTTTGACACATGTGCTCTAGATGTATCTGTCAAGTCAGGCAAATCTTGAGAGACAGAGATGAAGCTGTGTGTGTTTTAGGTGACTCTCTGTCTGTTTTGTTCTTAAATCCTAATCTGTTTTTTTTTTCTTAAACATTTTTACCAGCAGTACCAATGATAATAAAGACAGATCACAGGCTGTAGCAGGGACACACAGGTAGCATTGCAATCAAAATGTAAAGTTCTTCAAAAAAATGTTCCCCTAAACTTTGACCTCTGATGCGAGGCAGGTCAGGAACATCGTCCGTACTTAGTTACTTTGAAAAAGTCTAGAGATTTACCGTCTCCAGTTACATATGGATAATAGTTACAATGGTTTTACATTTTCTCAAAGTGGTTACAGTAAGAGAACCATTCATTTCTTAATATTTTAGTGCATAACGCTTCCTGCAACGTGTTTGCCAGGAGGAACAGAAGTTAAATTCAGAAAAGACTGTTTTAAGATGAAAACATTTAACTTGAAAAGAACACAAAGCCGTTTTCCTTCTGTTTCTAGTTCTTGCACCCTGCTACAAACCCGACTCCCTTGGTAATATAATGACATCGGTAAATACATTTCCAAACCACAAGAAAGTGCCACAGCAAAATGGCTGGCAAGCAAATAAAGCTGGCCCGTCTTCAGTTTTAAGGAAGTGACGGCATGCAGCATTAGTGTATCCGTTAGCTGCCGTCTGGGGACCGGAGATGTCACAGCTGACGCCCCTCCTCCGTGCTCGCGGCCGACGACTGGATCCAACAAATGACTCTTATTGTGTGTTCCTGGCCCACTGTCATCAGAGTTGAATTTAGAGATTTGTTTTCGACTCGGCTCTCAGTGAACTTGGAGGAGAAGACCGTGATGAGCGTGGGGAATGCACTTCCCACAGAAACCGCCGCAGCGGCCGTAAATTCTCGTTCCGTCCTACGCATGGAAATGAATGAGAGAGCAGAAAGTGGGCAAAAGGGCAGCGTTCTGTGCAAAAATGAACAGTTTATGAATAACAGTGGGTTTACCAGCAGACTGAAATAACATGATGCTTAAAAGAGAAACAAGGCACAATGGAATTTCATTCCCGCACTCAAAAATGTGACTTGGGTAGCAAAAGTGACGACAAGGGAGTACTTGGAAAAACCAACATCAGATGTCGCATGAAAGCTCTTACCTCAGATCTGTGGACTTTAACCGAAACGTAGTTCCCTTGAGATGTCCACTTGGTGTTTGCAGCCACTTTAAGGCCCGTTCCAATCAGGTTGATACTAAATTGGCCCTAAAAAGCACAGAGAAGCTGTTTCACGTAAAATATCATGTGGAGGGGAATGCATGAAAACCGTGTGAATGTTTCTGATTATCAAAAAAAAATCATATCTCACGAATCTATCCTGGGTAATGGCAGTTTATAAATGAGGACTTTCTTTTTTAAAAGGAAAATCTACCCAAAGCAACCAGGCACTGTCCCTCAGCAACAACTACCATCAAGCATTTGCGATAACCAGCAATGAGTCTTTCACATCACTACGGAGGGATTCAGCCACACTGGATTGTTTTTAAATATGAACAGCACGACTTCTCAACCTCAGAGATCTGAACTTTTACTAGGCCACTCCAAAAACCTTCTGTTTTTGAAGATTTCACAGGCAGACCTGCTGGTGTGTCCTGCATCATTGTTTTTGCTGCACAGACTTGAGATCTGAAGTGTTTGTTTTGGTGGAGAACAGAATTCACGGTTCCGTCGATGACAGCAGGTCGTCCTGGTGCTGAAGCAGCAAAGCGGCGCCGGGCCCCCGACGCTGCCACCGTCAGCGTGTTGAAGCTGTGTGGGTTTCACACCAGATGGAACGGGATGCCAGTTCTGCCTTGTTAGTTCTCAGGATATTTTCACAAAGTCCACAGATATTTCTTAGTATCTGTGTTCTTTTCAGCCAACAGAGGGTTTGCCATTACTGCCTCATCTCCTCTTTTTATTTTATGAACTCTGACCTGTGCTAAGGCAGACGAGGGAAACGATGCTTTAGATATTCTCCGTGCTCTATCGGAGTAATCAGCTCGTCCCTATCGAAGGCTCCCCCTGTTCCATATTTCCTATGTTTGTGGATAACAGCTGTGGTTCGATGGAATCCCAAAACCTTAGAAATATCTTTGTAAGCATTTCAGATTGACAGATTTGAATCATTTTCTTAATTCTGTAGGCCTGAAAGTAATCAGTTCCAAGTGTGGGTTGTGGAAAATAAACAAAAATGCAGCCAATCAGTTATTTAATGATCTAACAATGAAGGCTTTTCTTTTTTTTTTTTTTGACTGGGTCTGATTGGTTAGGACTGCTTTTCAAATAACCACTTGAAAACTGCTTGTTGCATTTGCTTAGGTTATCTTTTTCTGACCTTATAATAGGCTTGATGATCTGAGACAATGAAATGTGACAAAAATGTAAAATCAGATGTAATCAGTAAGGAGGCAGGTGGGGTTCCCCCCCCCCCCCTCTGCACACAACATCATTTCCATGAGGCATAACTTGACCAACCTGTGGGCACTTGGCTGCACTGTAACAATCTCCTGCTGTAGCAAACGGCACAGGCCGGCCATGAATAGTCTGGGAAAACCGGAGGTCTGTGACTGGTGAACAGAAAAGACAGAAATCTTGAGTGAAACTGTGCAACAGTCGAAGTGAACAGACTGTAAGCATCTGCTGGGAGGAAAGAAAAAAAAAAAAGGCACACAGATAACTGATGTCACTTTGCCAGATGTGTTTGCTCCATGTAAGAGATTTTTCCACTCAGCAGTTCGTAAAGTGAAGCTGGAAGGCTGTGTCTGGAGAGGTCAGTGAAATTAAAAATACATCACAATTCTGTGAACTGGTTGTTTTTTTTTATGTTATGTTTCTTAAGTCTTTTTTCAATTTTCATCAGAATAGGAAGACAAACACCTTTGCATAAAATGTCTAAGTAGAAAAACAGTCATTATTTCAGGATTCCCACATAATTTCAGTTTGAAATTTTGACATTCCCAATCTCGAAATATCAAACGTGTAACATATTCTCGTTGCGTACCGTGAGAGTGCACAGATATTCTGTGATTTCTTGTATTTATTTCATCACGTGAGTCGCATCGATGACTGAATAGTGAAACTGTTTTGTAGAAACCGTGAGATTGTCAACACTTGATCTAGAAGGGGGGGGAACATAATATGAAAATAAACGAATCATTAAATAAGTATGATCAAGAGAATTTGATTTTTCAAATTTGGAACATGGGTCATGGAAAACGGCACCGGAAAGTCCGGAAGAAGCTGCTTTTCCACAGTTTTCCAATCTATACAGGAACCACACTGTTTCCATTAAACCAGTTTGTTTTAATCTCGACTCCTTCTTCAATCAACTCGGCTTGTTTTTCCTCCTGCCATTCTTTCGTACTTTCTATATCACCATAAAGTTGTGCTGATATGCAAGTCACACTCAATTAGCGCCTCTTCAAACCCCCGCCTCCCTCATCTTGAACTCATTTTCCTGCCTCAGATCTGATTCGAGCCACCTTAAAGCCAAATGAGTACCATGCACAAAAAAAAAAGAAAAGAAAAAGGTGGGAACATGGTGTCAAGGACGCAGACGGGACAAAGCAACCTGAAGCTACTCCAGTCTCCTCCTTCAGTACGTGAGCAAAAAGCGAAAAGACAAATACGTACATCCTGTGTTAATCCTTATCCTTTAATCAAAGGCGTACCAACAGTTGAAGCTGACAGTAAAAATTTAGAGGAGGAAGATATGTGTGTGTGTGTGTGTGTGTGTGTGTGTGAGTGTGAGTGTGCGATTGGCTGCTTGAAAATATGAAAAAGTCTTTGATGATGGTCCAGTTGGGAGTACCGGAGTGAGAGCTCACATATTGTACAGGCACGCATGCATTCCTTGATCCTCCCTGCTCACATGTTTGTACGGTAGAAGCCTTGTGATGTGGATGCTGCAAGTTCAAGATTTTTTATTTTATTATTATTATTATTATTTTCACCAGAAAGAGTGTGTGAGGCCTTTGGACCTTATTGGCACTCTGGGATGAGGTGTGCAAGAGTTTAAACCAACAGCGATGTGTGGTCTCGTTACGGCAGACGGTGTATGGCAGTCACACAGTAATTACGAACTCATTATCCGAAGGGAGTTCAGGTCCAGGCGAACTTTGTGGAAGAGCGTGTACCCTGCTGCCAAATAGTCGTTTCTGCAGTCACAGTCCTGCCTGCGACTGCCGTTGTACGGACACTCGAAGGGGCTGATCAGCCTGTTTGGGGAGGGCGAAAGGCGTTAGGGTCAGCTCCGTAAAACCGGATCTTAAAGCTCGTAGCTACGTCACAAACCTGTGGCCGTACACCTCAGAGTAGTTGTCTGTCTGACCGCTGCGCAGCGTCACGTACTCCTTCGGGAAATCCGTCTGCATCTCGGCACAGTAGATCTAAAACCAAACGGATCGTGAGACCGGGAGCCGCGACGTGCGCAGGAGGATTTCTGTCGGCAAAAGACGCACCTGCAGAGTCCGAAACTTCACCTTCAGGTAGTATTCCCCGTCCATCCTCACACCCTGGTTCAGCTGAATGTCTCGGCAAGAAGTGAACGCCTGGCCTGAGGGAGGAGTTGTTAAAAAAAAGATTGTGACTTGTGGCTCCTTTTTTTTGTCTCTGCTGGAGAGCCCATATCGAGCTGATTAGTTGATTCTACTTAAAGCATGACCACAAAACTGGCCGTCACCCGAGCATATCATTCTAGTTTTGCCGGCGCCGGACTTGGCAGCGGCCCGGTTGGAGGCGACTGGCCCAGCGTGCCGTTGCTGAGACGTGTGGAACGCGATTGAGCTAACCTGCAAACTTTGGCACGGCACAATTACAGCCGCCCCGGTGGGCGCTCAGAGTCCCCCCGCAAGGCATTTTGATAGAAAACTGCTGACTCGCTGTTTGTTGTTTCGCTAAATTATCACTTCGGGAGGCTTTAAGTGGGCCTCGCCGTTCTGCCTAATGTACCGAGGAGAAGCGTGGTTGGATTTCTGTAAACACAATCGGATACGGTTTTGCTCGGTACACACGGCACACCCGATTTAATCCCGTCCCGCGAAAAGTTCCACATAGGCAGTGAAGACATTCGGAAAGGAGAACAAGATGGTTCAGTCAAATAAGAAACAGCCAAATTCAATCTTTAGGAAAGGAAAGGGGGAGAGAGCATTGACTTTTAACACAACCCTGTCAGTGCAGTTGGGTTAGAATACATAAAACTGACTTGTGTATTTTTTTGCAAACTCTGAAGAGCAGCAGCATAAAGCTAAACAAAACCGATGCACGAGTTTACAAAGTTCTAACAAGTAAAAATCTGAAAACTGAGGAGCTCATTTGTAATTCACACCCGTTTATTTTGTTAACTCTAAATAAAATCTCGGAGGTTTTGCTGGAGAACATTAGAGAACAAACTGAATCCTGAAGACAAAGGAAAATGGAAGACAAAGTTGTTTGAAGCAGGTTAGGGTATAAAAAAAAAACATCCCGAGCTTTGGAGACTTCACAGACCACCGTCGTTTAACGGTGACATAGCTGCAAACCTTACAAAACATGGCCATCCGTCTAAGCTAACAGATTGAGCAAAGGCCTCCTTCTTAATCATCCTCTGGTAACTCTGGAGGAGCTGCAGAAATTCAACACTATTACGAATTGAAAGCGGGAAGCTCACATTGTCTCTCTTGACACGCAGCTTGCGATTCAGGTCTGTCTGATGGACGGCAGTGTTTAGACATTTGCCCCTTGGAGGTCACACACTCCACCCTGCGCTCCATCACTCCTGCCCCACAGGTCAGCGAACACTGGGACACAGACCCAAAACGGGAAGAAAAGGGACAACATCTTTGGATAATTTGGAACAAGTGGGACTGATTTTCTTTGGCCGCTTAGTGTTCTGTGCTTCACCTCGGTCCAAGGGCCGACTTTCCAGTAGGAGCTGTGAGGGCACTCGGTGAGGAGGCATGGCTGAGTGGCAGGCGGGTGAGGCTGAGGGCAGATTTTGCCTGCGGAGGACGGCTGAGCGTGGAAACGCTGGGAGTGCGAAGAGGAGGGCATCAAAGAGCAGGAGACAAAACGCTGCTGGTAGCCGACGCCACAGCTGGCGGAGCACTGGGAAACACAAATACATGACAGCATGACGACAGGAAAGAGCCAGCGCTCCTTTACATGAGCCTTTTATGGGTCTGGATTAAGTCTGAGATCAAATGTTTTAGGAGTTATCTCACGGTTTTGGGTGGACAAATACCAAAACAACATCTGTACTATGTAACCATCATAAACAATATGGGTTTTTTTTACGTATTTGTTAAAACTGTCACTGTGTCATGAAAGTTTTAGATGAGACAGATAAGCTGTAAAAAAAAAAAAAAAAAAAATCAGAGTCAGGAGGAAGGTCTTGGCGCTGCAAATCACCTCGTGTACACGCTGCTACATGTGCTGATGGAGGAGAAACAACTTACCGTTACAGGAAAACTGTTTCTCTGCTATTCATCGGTGGCCATGCTAATTAGCCTTAGCATTCAAGAGAGGCTAGTAGGTGTGGGGAACTATCTGGAACGCATAGCACAGAGCCATGAGCGATCGTACACGATCGTGATTAACAGCTAATACACCTCTTCCTCTAGTGTGTGTGTGTAGATGGCGGTGGGACCACAGGGAGGAGGCAGAGGAGCTTCATAGTTTTCACAGATTGTCTGCCTCATACCTTAGGGACCGTTTTAACACAAACGTAAAAAAAATAAATAAATTCAGCAAATCCCTAATTTTGACAGCAAGAACTGAAACTGCACAGGCTTTAAGAAACGGCCGTCAGTTTTCATTCCCACCTGTGACCACTCCCCTGTTGTCCACGTGTAAAGACAGGGCTCCTCTCTGCAGTGGTGGAGAGATGGAGGCCTGGTGGACGGTCCACAGCGGTCGTCGTGGGCAGGTGTGAGGCCCGGGCCGACGCATCTCACCTTCCTGCTCTTCATCCCTTCCCCACACGTTGCGTTGCACTGCAAGTCGAGACGGTGAAACGTGCGCTGTTTTATTGATTCCAAACACAAAACTGACTTTATTTAAAACTACGCAGCAAAAAGTCATCCATGTTTGCCATCCAATGTGGCTGAGCTGCATAATTCTTTTGTTCATTCTTATTGGTCTATCCCATAAAACCTTGATGGAAAATTAAGGTTCTGTCTGTACGTTTAGGAGACTGTGCAGATAGTCGAAAAATCAACTGGGTAAGAAAAAGAAACTCCACTCACCTGTTCCCATTCACTCGCCACCCAGGTGTAACGTGTGCACTCTGCTGTCTGGCACACCTGGACTGTAGGAGGACGTAGGTGAGGACTACAGAGGTCTTCTCTGACTCGTCCCGAACCTTTGAGCCTGCAGTAAACATCTCGCTGCTGAACTCCAGACCCACAGGTGACGGAGCACTATAAACGAAACGCAAAACGGAGCAGAAACCCTTTCAGTTTTCAGAACAAGCATCGTTTATGATTCTGCGAACTGCTAACTAAAACGCTCGATGAAAACCTCCGATCTCAAGTCAGACAGATCAACTTGTTACTCGCGTCGGCGTGTTTCCGTATCGTTTAGTTTTCCCGCCTGGACCTCAGTTAGGTCTGTCGGAAAAAGGTTTGCAACCTTCCAGCGCTGGTTGCTGAATCCAAGATTGAATTAGTTAGCCTAAAAAGAGAACAACATATGGAGGCAAGGGAGTGGAGATGTAATGACCGCATTGTGGGCGAGCCTCCAGACTGACCACCTCAGTTTCCTGAAATGCATTATAGATGTGCAATGTGGCCAAACAGCGCTCAATACTAACACAAGGCTTTGTAATTATCGTTTATTCTACTCAGACAATTGGCAAAAATTCACATGCGACTGAATCCACTCTCACATTTTGCCGCAGCTGCGAAAGCGCGTTCTCCTCGTCTTTCAGAAAGTTCACAGAGTTGAACTTTTCCACAAAGCTTTGTTCAGTCTTCCCGCTGAACGCCCTTATCTGCGATCAGACGAGCGTCTATCTCGGCAGTCTCTTTGATGTCGTCCGTCGAGCGTACCTTCACGCCGTGAGGAAGCATTCTGTGAAGCCTGAGCTGATCGAGCCGATTCCTTTGTAAGCTCATCAGATACGTACCGCCTGAAAATCTGAAAATTACGCAGCTGGATCAAATTACCAGGAACCTTTAGATCCATTTGTGTTGATCCGTTTTATTCTGCAACTGTAAGTTATCGTTGCAAAGTGCGCGGTGGGATGTGAAAGGTTATGTTTTAGGGTAAAAACGTAAGAAGCTCTTTAAGAAATCTGACCTTGAAATCAAAAACACCTTTTGGAAAAAAAACAACAAAAAAAAAACAAAACATATAAAGCGTGAAAACAGAACCGTCTGTTGAAAGGCCTTTATTCTCTGCTGACAGGTTAAGATAGTTACTATGTTTCTTTCAAAGGAGGGAAACACAAAACTGCATAGCATGCTGCTGCTTAAATAAGAAAAGAGCTGCGTAGCATTTAAGGTCAGCTAGCAGAAATTACAAATTGTATTTTGCTGCATAATGTAGCTTCTTAGTACAACAACGTATGTTTAGGTTAATAAATATCAGTCCTTATCTGGAGCGTCAACAGTCTCTGATTTGACCTCTTCAGAGTTTATCTCAGTTCTTGTACAGTAGCTAAGATTGGATAAATCTTGTATCTAAGTAGGCAGTGCCTTGCAAAAGCATTAATTTCCCTTAAACTTTTTAAATTTAGCCATGAGCAAAGCATTTAATGTATTTTACAGTATGAGATAGAGCAACAGAACATAGTTTACAGGTGGGAAGAAGAATCGATACGAGAAGTAGCTTTTATAAAGGAAAAGTATGTAATCTGTTACTATCCAGCCCCCTTAAATATGTTACCCCTAACTAAAATACAGAGTTAACTTTGGAAATTTCCTCATTAGCAAATGCTTCTAATAAATATGAATCAAAGAGGCTCGTCATGCCAAGGGATGGGAAAGCCTATGCAATTTTTTTTTTCATAAATATTTTTAAACACAACATAAATGTCATCTTTGGTGGCTCCCTGTGCACAAATTGCAAAAAAAAGACTTGCTGCTATGATTATAGGAAAAAAAACGATTTTAGCAAGTCTTGGCTCAGGGAAGCAGAATAAAAATGCAAGTTTTTATTATTATTATTAATTTCACCATCCTTCCACTTCACTAATATATTTTATGTTAGTCTAAACACAGGATCTCAAGTGCTGAGGCCTCGGTGGTAACGCCCCACCACCGCAGCACCTTTACAGTCAGACTGCTCCTTTAACTCCAAGTATAAGAAATTATGTCAGCAGAATCGTAGGACAGAAAAGAGAGAAACACCAAATGAAGTGGAAAGTCTTTTGCAAGAATCGGAAAACAGGCTTCGTGTGAGTCGGTTATGGGATTCACGTTCTTTAAATGTTTTTACACTAACCATTTCACAAATAATAAAAGACGAGCATCAAAAATCCTAATGTGTATCCCAGATTCTTTTTAAGCATTTTACTACATGCCTTCTGTCAGAATGACATAAAGTTGGTATGTAGCTATGGAATGAGTCCCACTGGGCGCTGTGGTTTCAGAGTTGTCATATGCATGAATATTAAGATATAAAACATGCCTTTTGGGGCCAGATGAGGATTTCATGGTAACTGTTGGTATGTTGGGGATGGTGGTGGGGGGGCAGGGATGATTGCTTCCAGACATCAGTGGGAGCAAAAGTGAGAGGGGAGGAAGATGTGTGTAAAGCCTGAGGAGGGGCAGGAGTCCAGAGGTCAGGTTTATTCACGCCGATTTTCTATCTTGAAATGTTTCCTTTAGCCGAGGCGTGTTCAAAAAAAAAAAAAAAAAAAAAAAAAAGAAATGTGGAAAAACAAAAGTCTTTTTGGAAAATCTCATTTTCTTTCTACCTGCGCCTACAGTCAGCCTTTGGTCTCTCAGAAGTGACAGGTACTAACACACAGCCTCGGAAAACTGATTCAGACTTCTGACCTTTTGTGACAAACTTCAGAGCATTGGGATTTTATGTGACAGTCCAACCCGACGCATAATTCAGAGGTGGAAGGAAAAAAGACGTGGTTTTCAGAAACAAAAATGTGGAAAGTGGTGAAGGCATCAATATTCAGTATTGTACACAACTGAGAATTGACATTTACAGACATTTAATATACGATAGGTTTGAACCTTTGTTTAGTCTTTTTTTAAGTATAAAGAGCAAGAAGTTTAGTGTTTAGCTGTGAAAAGTTAGTGGAGAAATATCACACAAACTTGCAGTAAATACAGCAAAAAAAAAAAAAAAAAAAAATTCCATTAAAAAACGTGAAACCATGTATAGTTTTTCTTCCAGCTGACTATAATGTTCTCCATTGCGTTGGCCTATTACCACAAAATCTTGTGAGAAAATGTGAAAAAAGCCCAGCTCGTGTAAACACTTGCCGTCACGTATACCGTTCCTAACATCTCGTCTAAGCCGATTCGAGCGGTCTCACTCGGCTGCGTCTGCCGCACCTGGACCTCCGAGTTGATCAGGCTTTATTAAGACGGTGTGTGTGACAGAACGCGAGTGTGTTTTCCGACACAAATCGGATTCAAAGAGGAGCCCGCCCCGCCTGAAGCCTGATTACAGAACGACTTCTAACGTTTTGTCAGACTAATAAACCTGAAGTGAAAACCTCACATACGCCGTGTAAACAGTTTTGCAACTCAAGCCGGGAGTGTTTGGATGACGCTTGGGGAGGGAGGGAAAAAAAGAAAAAAGAGAAAAAAAAGACACATTACTCTTGAACAGAAATAAACTGAGCTGAGATTAGACAGATGCTCTCTGAGTGCTCCACATCTGCAGCCTCCAGGAGGGTTTCCGCTCCGTTTTGCGGCTGCAGCAGCGCCGGCGGCCGGACCGGACATGATATTCATATTGTCGCGGGTCGTGGAGCAGCAAGGAGAGCAAACGTACCTGCCGCCACCTGTTGGCTTTCCACGCGGGGCATCCTCGAGCGCGGCAGGCCTTCTGCGCTCGCGGCCGGGGCAGATGGCCGCAGTACGCATCCTTTATTTGGGTTTGGTTCTGGAAAACACAGGCCACCTCCCGCTGCTTGGTGCCGCGGCCACAGCTCACCGAACACTGAGAAGAGACACAAAAAAAAAAAAAAAAAAAAAGCATGTCAGTGATAACAGAGAATGTAGAAGTTCGAATGTGTTTTTCCTAGTATTTGGCTCGATTGCTTTTTAAAATTATGACTTGGGTCAAAACGTCCGGGTGTCCTCCACTGCCCTTTTGGTCCGTTTGTCCTGACTGAACCGGTGGAGTCGAGTCAGGCGAGTCAGCTGCTCTCCTTCTGAGATCAAAGCTGTCCGGTGGCCGCTCGAAAACATCGACTCTGTTGTCGTGGAGACCTAATTTGGTCATTGTTCTTCGAGTCCAAGCTTTTAACTTCCTGGCTGCCGTCTTTAAGAAGTTGCTTTTATAGCTTGACATGTTGTTCTTTCCTTATGAGGCGAAGTATTTTATGGAGTTCACCAGTGTTCCTGCAGCAAAACACCAAGACGTCATGATGCTGCCCACTCCCCAAAACTAACGGTCGGGATTTTCTCAGGCTTGTTAGCTTCTCCTTATTACCTCCACATATAACTATGGTCATATTAGCAAAAGATTTCACCATTTTTTCTTCATCAAATTACAGAAAATGTCTCCAAAACTAAAACTTTGTCCAAGAGTGCTTTTGCAAACAGTGACTTGGCTTCTTAAATTTTATTTTATTCTTTTTGAGTAATGACCTCTTCCTCACTGAGTGACATTTCAGTCCAGGTTCTGCACAAGACATGTTTCTTATAAGATTAGTTGATTTTTGTTATTTCTTGTTTTGATTTTCTGAAAAAAAAAGAAAGAAAAGAAAGAAAATCATACCTTGGCAAACATTGTTTTGTCTTTATCTTGTTGACTTCTGTTTTTGTAGCATTTTTGACCTCATTTGTCATTTTGATCACCAATCACAACAATTTTACGTATCCAGTGACAGACCGTTGTGTTTTCTCTTTAATGAAATAAAGACATCATCAACCTTTTCCTCAAAGGCTCTTGACAAACATCTGTAAGCAGAGGAGTTACTTATAGAGCTGCTGCGAACGAGAGGAAAGGATTCATACAGACTCTTCTAGACAATCATCTGGTAGTAATAAGCACCCCAAAAGGAGAAAACATAATGAATAAAAACCAGACACCCTGATGACAGCTCTGAAAAAAAAAAAAAAAAAAAAAAAAAAAAAAACGGCTGACAAAGTTTTTCAAGAGATTTCGGTTCCCATGTGGCCGTGCGGTAATTAGGGCGCCAATTTCTGCCCGATGAGTGAGCCTCCCCCCCTTCCAACCCCTACTTGTCTAGCCACCACAAAAAGGGAGAGCTGGAATAAAATACACAAGATGCATAATTTCCAGTCCAGATAAACAGCATAATGTTTCATTGTAACACTAATTACGACCTCAGAAGGATTGCGTAACGACGGGCGGCTGTGATATACGACGATGACCTCTCGACTTTGGTACTTCCCTAATCTTGAGAAACGGATAGAGGTCAGAGTGCCCTTTCCAACAAAGCCGCCTTCTGCCTTTTCTTGTCGCTGCGGGCTGCACAAACACGCATCCCCGCACGCTGTAATTACAGAGGCATTTTAAACACAGGGTCCTCAAAGCCTGGGTGACTGGCCCCTTCAGCGCCGCAGATACCCGCTGCACGTTTACTCATGGATGATAGCAAAACTTCCTCGGCGGAGAAGAGACACGCTGGAGGTGGGGTGGACGGTCTGGGGCTGAGAAGAGGTGGGGGTTGGGGGTGGTTGCGTGGGGTGTGGGGGTCTAGCCCCACCTCACTACAGCAGAAAGCAGGAGGGAGGAAGAAAGAAAATCCACAGCCATACAGGCTACGCTTCCCCCAGCTGAGCTGTATCTGCAGTCGAACGGTGGGGGAAAAAAAAAAAAGCAACTTTATGGAGACGTGCTCCTCCCGCAAACCTGCCAGCCTCATCTGTCAGCCATTAGTTAATCAGGGCTGGTGACTGGAAAAAGCTGGAGAGAGAGAGAGAGGGAGAGAGAGAACGGGCGAGGCCCCTGGGACTGGAGGACAGCTTGAATCTCCGAGAGCCTCAACGAGGACAAGGACTCTGGGACCTGAAGATCCACAGCTGGCTCTACAGGTAGGTCAAGACAAGCTGCTGCCTTTATTTTAAGAATTATGTTCCCCTGAACTTTGTAAATCTGGACTTTAGAATCCATATTTGGATCTTAAAGTAATATTAGATCCCAGCACAATTCTCATCAAATCTGGAGCCTGTGAAGAAATAATGCTAGAGTTATGTTGTTTTTTTTGCGTGTGTGTGTGTGTGTGTGTGTGTGTGTGTGTGTGTGTGTGTCGCATTCTTGCAATGTGTCGCTCCGATGAGGGTCGGAAAGATTTAGAAGATTTGTCATGTTCAGCGAGACCGAGCGGAGAGCAAAACACATAACTCAACAAGTCACACGGGAAATTAAACTCTCCCGAGGCAGATTTGCCCTCCCACGTCGCCACAGCCATTAATTTCACATGATCAGGCGGGATAAGTCTTGTATAATCCAACGAGTCTCATCTCGGCATAATGTGGATTACTTTAAAGTGGAAGGACTCAGCCGCAATCGGAATCCAGCCAAGCAAAACAACTTGTGTGAAACAAGTTTTATTCTTTTCCCCAACCCTCCTTTTTTTTTTTTTCCTTAAGCTGGAACAAATGTTCCAGTGAGAAAGTCAATGCGGCTTCTTTTTAAAGCTCATAATTATTCTAGTTAACGGCTTGAAAGCAGTTTTACTCATGCAAATCTGGGGCAAATGGCATAATTGAGTGCTAAAAGATAGAAAAAAAAAAAAAAAGCCCTGAAGAGTTTTTGAAAACAGATGTTTGAAACCATTTAACATAAGAAATGTTACTTGAGATTTAGAGGTACTCACACTTTTTGTGTGCTTCAAATGTCTTTGTCTAGAAATGGTAGCTGGAAAACCCCGAGTGAACCCCACCCACTGCATAACTCACCACAGGTAAGCTCAGCTGACAGATTCTATCTGAGAAACATCGAGGCTGCACCTTTGTCTGCGCAGAACCTCACAGATACTCCAACAGATTGAGGAAAGAACTGGGACTGTGTTGACCAAAATTTTAAAAATAAAGTCTTTTAAATGCACCACATTAAGTTCTACCAAGTTATAATGTCAACAAAACGACGAGGTGCGAAAGTTATTATTGTGAAAAGAAAACTAAGCTGATGAGTTAGCTAGCATCAGTCAGAGTGAGATGTTTGACATGAAAGTAGAGGAAGAACAGAGGGATTTGTGTTTGCTCCGTTTTGTACAATGTGCCGAGACATGCCCGAAATTCATTGAGTCTGCAAGAGAGGGAGCGAGAGCAAGACTTCGATACGTAACAGAACAGCTAAACAGAGACTAGCAGAGGAACCACGTCCTCACTTTTTGAGTTTTTAACCTATTTCCGTCTTAAAACATGCAGAATCGGGAAATGTTGGCAGCATTTCGGAAATCTCAAGAGTTAAACAAGCCTCTACATTACTAAGATAAAACACAAGGAGACTGCTGTTTAAGAACTCCGCTAACAACTGAGTTTTTTTTTTTTTTTTTATGTAAAATCAACAATCAGTTTATGTTTTAAGAATAAAAGTAAAACTCGGTTTTCCTATTATACTGTTACACAAACCTGCCTGCAACACAGGCTAAGGTCAAATTCCAGTCACACTGCGGCACGCTCTCAATGCAAGAGGACGTTAATACCAAGCATATGGTAACTGTACACAGGCTCTTAAAGGGAACTCAGAGCAAGAGTAAACTTGCACAGACTGCAGGAGGGGAAGTCTGGAGGTTTGCCCATGGCTGAATGTTGTTGCATACAGTATTTTGTATGTGGAATGTTACAAGTCAACTGTAACACACTAGTCTGCGTACAAACGAGACATCTGGGAGCAGGATGTACTTTAACGCGGCGTCCGATCTTTGTACGTGTGTTCTCAGGTGCGGAGACTACAAACTCTGAACATTCACACAACTTCCTGCTGTTCGTGGTTTTGTTTTTACAGGAAGGTTTTGAAGGACCGGAGTCCAAACGACACACGCCGTCACCGACGGCGGTGGGAGCAGAGGGATTTCAAGAGCCGTGGATCGGTTCTGTTCTGCAGAAAAACGACCCGGAGTAACACCGTGCTGTCTTTCACATAGTTGTGATGTGCAAAGTCGTTCTAATTATGAACGCAGATGATGACATGAAATAATAACTTCCTGTTTCTTTCTATTTAGCAAACTGTTAACTGTAAATACAACAAACTTCAGCCGGGTTGACGCTAAACAGCCTGTTCTGGACTCGGTGCCTGTAAGTACAAATCTGCCAGCCGGAAATAGACAGAACACATTTTTCCTCCCCTTTTTTCTTCTCTGGAAAGAGGTAAGTAAAAGCAAATGTCAGGTTTAGGCAATCGTATAAAAAGGTACAGTTTGAAAGCAATGCAGATTTGCATTAGTTTCCTATAGTTTAAAGTGATTTCAATGAGATGCCCAAGAAATTTGCATGACTAGTATTTTCTCTGGTTGTACGTGCATGCCTCTTACACTTTACTGTACAAAACACAAAGCAGCATAAAGATATTTATTATGCACAATATGCACTTTAAAACCACAATTTGTTTCAAATTGAAAAGCGAACAAATGAGTTATTCTTATGTTATACCAAAACATTATAAAATATTTTTAAAAATCAATTAATTTTAGTAGCAGTAGAAGTATTTGTATTTTTTTTTTTCAATAAAAAAAAAACTCAATATGTTAAAAAAAAAAAAAACGTAGTTTGTTTAAAAATCTCGGTGTGAAAACAGTCTGGTATTTTTATTTAAAGTTATCACCGTTATCGTGAAAGAATCTTGTATAGGCGTATGCCTAGACACGTTTAACTTTTGGTAAACAAGCACAACATAAAATATAGTTGCAAAAATATTGATTAACCGATTAAATAACAAATGAATATAACATAATATATATTGTAATATATGACATATATATATTATAATGAAAATAAAATATGTTTAAGCTAAAAAAAAAATAAAAAATCCACAGTGAAGACCAGGTATAAGATTTTCCAGTAAATGTCTGAAACAGATCAAGTATTTCCCTCTTCAGCTCGACGTTACATTGCTGCATTTCTAATCTACATGGCTGCCAGCCATCTGCAGCTTTGCATGAAGAAGTCTGAAGCGCTCTAGCAAGAGACGGATCTTGACCTTGAGTTTCGAGTCTAAATCTTAACAGTTATCAAATCACATTATTTTGTTTTTTTTTTTTTTTTACAATAACCCAACTCTTTACGCCTTTGTTTTCTCCTTAAAAAGACTCATTGTTCCACAATGTCTGCTTACTAATCGTATTCTTTGTCCCTTTTTAGCCCCTGTGAGATGAGAAAAAGCACCACAAAGGTCAGAGATGTGACAAATAGCACCTTATTAAATGTATTTCAGTCTATTGAAACTGAACGCACTGAATGAGGAAATGTTCAACACGCATCCTTGAACCAGTGGTCTGGTGACGTTGACGACGTGGTAGCAGAAACTGAGAGGACTGACATGGACAGCACAGCACGTAAAGGTCAAACAGTATGGTCAAGTATTAGTTAAACTTCTAATGGAAAACATGCTGATCTTTAGAAGATCTGACACATCGTCGGTTTTAGGATTATTACATCCCTGTTTGCTGACAGGAAGTTCAACACTCAATCTGTCATTGTCTTCCCCATTAGGAAGGATATCAGCTGCATCTCATTTTACTCCATCAGCTTGATGCCGTTGAGAGGTCCAAAGAGAATGAGGCCCCATCAGAAACCTGTAGTCTCATATATGTGACACTGAGATGATCCAGTATTTGTAGATAGAACAGCTTCAGGTAATCAGAATACTTTCAGTCTGTGCCCTCATTCATCCCTAAGGTGTTCTGTCAGTCCAACTCACCCGCTCCAGACTGCGTCACGCTGGTGTGCAGTCCGGCTGAAACGGGAAGGGACCATCCCAAACTGTCCCCGTATAATAGTGAGTACTAAATGGTCAAAAATATCTTTGTATACTGCATCGTTAGAAGTTCTACTAAAATGTGGGTCAAGTCCAAAAAAAAAACAAAAACCCTCACCACAATCATTCTTCCGTCATCGTTCACACTTGGCAATCTGTTCTTCACCACGATTCAGACTCATTCACTAGATTGCCAGGCAGGCAGTCTTCATTTGTCAGTCCAGAGAAAATGTCTACTGCTCTAGAGTCCAGTGGTTGCCTGGTTCATACCGCTGCGTAGTGGCACTTGGCGTTACAAGGCCCAGATTTGAAATTCTCAGCCATGGAAACCCAGTCTATGAGTTTAACACTCAATCTGCTCTGGAGATAATCTGAACAGCTGCTGGCTTCTGCACAACATGCATGTTAGTCAGTGGTGTCCCTGCTTTGCTACTTTACTTAGCTTACCACTAAGTGGCTGTCAAATGTTTAGTAGTGCAGAACTTATTGTCCATGTAGCATCGTACATTGCTCATTTTGATTTGTTGGACCCTTGAGAATGACCCGTTCTTACACAAATGTTTGGAAAAGTAGTCTGCACATTGAGATGCTGGATTGTACACATGCAGCCATAAAAGGGACTGGAAAATCTTAACTGATTTAGAGGGGTGACCCAGTATTTTAGGCAAAATTGTACAAGTATGATGAAGATATAAACAATTTCAAATAGCTACCACAATGGATTGGAGCAAAGCAGATGCTTTCTGCCTGTGTCAAGGCAAGGCCATGCCCTCTGTCATTCAGTAGACCTGGGATACCCCAAACTAAACGCTTCCAGACCTTGGTACCCCGTCACTTCTCCTTTCGTCTCACCGCATCTGCTCCTGATCACCCTCAAGAAAACATTTACTCCTCCGTACGACATAGGCTCCTCTCTTTCTCTCCTTAATTTCTCCTAGTGGTATGTTCAGGGATTGACCGTTAGCGCAGAAAGCTATTAATAAAATCTGCAGTGTCTCACACAGTGTTTTCAAAATCTTTTGCAAATAAAAAAAATGTAAAGTGTGCTGGTCTTATGTGGTAAGTCATCCCAAGGCAATACTTTTTCAAATCATCTTTTGCTGAATTTGCAGCTGCACAGTGACAAACAGATGTTTTTTGTTTTATCATAGTTTTTGAAAGATAGCTCCAGCTCAGTCAGATCAGATGGAGAGCTTACTTTCCGAGTCTTGTCAGAGATTTTCCATTTTGATTTACATGTGGACTTTGACTGGGCCATTCCAGCATATGTATTTGATTTTATTGAAGCTCTGGCTATTTGTTTAGAGTGGTTGTCCTGGTGGAAGGTCAGCCGGAGCGCCGGCCTTACACTGAATTTTTTTATGCAATCTCTAATAAATTATGAGACATGGTATTTAGGATATTATTTGTTGGAAAAAATTAGGGGAATTTAAAGAAATTCTGTGCATTGAAATCTCTATTTTGTGTGAATTTGTAAAAGGTACATATGTTTTTTTCTGCCTAGTGTCCTTAACATTTACTTCCAGTCCTAACTTAAAGCAGCCTGATGTGCAGATACCTTGAATCTTTAGATTTGGTATTCTGATTACATACAGAGACGTCAGAAGCCTAAGCTTTTGAGTTTTTAACCTGCGTTTGTGTAGAAACATGCAGAATTGGGAAATGCTGACCTGGTTTTCTGCCTCCAAGGTTTGTCAAGGTTTGCCGTAATCTTTTGGCCAAACCACCACTTTGCTTTCACCCAAAGGGGCCACAGCGTAAAATCATCTCCCAACGCACGTTCAAGTCAAGGCTGTGACGAGAACCTTGTGCTTGAGAGGACCAGGGAGAACCTTTCATCTACTAATTTGGTTGCTCAAGCTCGACTGACAGGAAACGCCAGACCCATGATGTCACAAACAACTGACCCCAAGGTGGCAGGTTTGAGGAGTGTTCATGCTCATTGCTCCTCGGCTGGAGCGAGGAATGTCGACGCGTCCATGTGGTTTTGATTTGAAGTGCTGTGATTAGCTTGCAGGCGCTCTGCTGCCACGCCTCCGCCCCACGGAAAGCATATATTTAACAGGAAGTGGCGTGTTTTTGCTTATAAGAAGGAATAAATAACTAAAGTGGTGCCTGTTAATATCGGTACGATGAACCAGATTTTCAGTAGAACCAGATTTTCTTAAGGTAAATAGCCTCAGTATATATTTTATAACCAAAACTCTGACAAATGAATTCAAAATGTGTCTGTTTTTTGTGAAATGTCTGCAATAAATCTGATTATTCCTTGGTGTCTTCTCATCATTTCCATATGGAACAATAATGATCTCCTGACACATTTTTGTTAATATATGGAGATTTAGAGAAAGAGAGAAGGATAAAAAGAGAGAGGAAGAGAGAGAGAGAGAGAGAGAGAGAGAGAGAGAATTTGACATTTAGGGATAACTAGGAATATGAGGGACATTCACAATAATGTCCCTCATATTGTGAATGAGGGACATTATTCACAATATGAATAATGTTTATTTATTGTATAATAAACAACAATAAAAGTTGTTTATTATATGATAAACAACTTTTACAATATAATTACAAACAAGATCTGGCTGCAAGATTGATGCAACACGCCTTAATAAGAAACCATAATTTACCATATTTGGCCTTTTTCTCAAAAACTCAAAGCCCACATTAGTCTTTAGTTATTGATTTGTTTGTCTGTACAAATAACTAAAATTAATTTATTGAGCAAAACGAGTTTAATTACTGAAAATCTATCTTACGTTGTAATAAAAGCCATCTGTATTAGCATCTTGCAATAACTGGTTGTTCCCAGATGTTTTATGAGGAATTCGAATTGTGTTGTGATAACTAAAAGGGCTAATTATGATTTGATTATTATTCAATATTACCTCTTCAGTCCCAGTGTCTGCATTGTGTGATTAGGGGGTTTTCTCAGCTGTGCAACCCTTTGCCAAAACGAATTCATCTCAATTACTGCTATGGTAAATAAAGTGAACTTCTGCAGTCTGGAGCCAAATGCATTACTGAGACCTCTATTACAGCAATGGTAAGCAGATGTGCCACCCAGCGCCAATGTTTGCCTGGGTCTGCTTTCTCTAGGCAAACTGTGAAACAAAGTGGTGAAACACATTAAATGAAGACAAAAGGAGATGCGCCAATCAGGAGTTTCCAGGCCGACGCCTGGTTTAGCTTGTGCTGTGACCAGATGATTTGGTTTTTAGCTGATTACTCTGTAACGTGTAAAATAAAAAGAAGTGTGTTCTTTATAGAGTTTAAATGACAGAAAAGAGAAGAAATTATGACATTATCTGAATGTATCCAAAGTCATATGTTCCTAATCTTTGTCTGACTTCTATTAAACTCTTATCATAGTGAACAATGTTGGATAATATGTTTATTTGGTTCAGATTTCTAGATTTGAGGCGATTAGTGAATAGCATTAAAAAAAACCTGAATTTTCACAATGTGATCTGCTAATGACTGATCGGGGCCAATGAAGGCCGATTTGAATCGCTGACTGATTGATTGGTGCATCAATCACTTCCTTTTACACAGCAGGGGTCTAAATCACAAGACGTACTTTAAATGACTAGTCCCTTAATTATAAAAAAAAATCTTTTCCATGCACCCTATCAAAAAGCACATTCAAATCCAGCTGCATGTCTTAAAAATGTCTACCCTGCCAAAAACAATAAACTGTTCATATTTAAAGATTTGACTTCCTGTGTGGTGCTGTGTCTTGTTTTTATTTGCTTGCAATTCACATCCTTGAAGTTTTGCCAAGTTTTATGTGCTTACTGAGGTTTTTTTAGAGATCAGAGAATTTTGTAAAAAAAAAAAAAAAAGTATTTTCAAAGGCAGATTTTATTTCGCTTATAGGGATAACGTTAAGAAACGACACAAATGTTACATTTACGTCTCTTTAATAGTTTTTACATAAAATGCTCAGCATAACCTAAGTATTTTGCATGTGAATGAAATAAATAGCAAAACAAACAAAAAAAACAACAACAACGAACCGAAACAATACAAAATAATTATTATAATAATAACAATAACGTAGACTTGATTCATTTTGTTTTTGGACCACAAGTAGAGAAGAAAAAGAAAAAAAAATGGCTGTGGGAGTGAAACCACCATAGCACCATGGCTCGGTTTTAGTGAACATACTCACTAACACACACACTCACACACATACACAATAACAATAAGGAGCACTAAGAAGGGGAGCTACCTATGTATCCTCTACAGAAATGACCCCAGATCTGGTGAGATCATCTCAGATAAAACAGCCTATGTCTGCCTGCGGAAGGTTATTCATTTGTAGGACTGTAAATTAAACTCGAGCGTTTATTCTGAAAACATCATCACAGGTTAGTTTGTTTGAGTTTGATCTTAGTTCAGAAATCGCCTCCCTCAAGCGAACATTCCCACACATCTGCATCGTTTCAGACTGAGTAGTCGGTTCTAATGGCGAACTCTCGTGTTACCATGACAACCAGTTCAACGTCATTTCTGAGCGTTAAAGCTGAATATCTGAATGCTCTTTGTGCTTTTTTTTTTCTTTACAACCCACTAAGACCATCTGCTCTGTCTTACAGGCGCAGTCAGTTTTCATCCACTGTTTATTGATATGAATATGATATTTTTTTTTTAGCTTTTAATTTTTTTTAATGGTTTCATGTCACGACAACATACAAAATCTGTGTTTTCTTTATTTTTTTTTTTTAGAATTTATTTATATTTGTATATCCTTTAAACTGAGGTGAAGTTAAAGACTTTGGAGGTAATTGTTCACTTAGCTACCGCCATTGTGCTCGATAGTTGGTACCGTCTTAGTGTCTTGTTGACAAAACTGCTAACTATTTGACTGTAAATGTTTCTTATAAAAAAATATTTAGCTGTCTTATTTTATTTTTCAGAAAAAAAGGATGCCAATTTCTCCTATCTTCTCTCTTCTATCCACGGTGGTGTAAAATCTGAATCGCTGCAAACAAATCCATCGCAGGACAACACAGAGACATACCCAGCTCGTTTAAAAAAAAAAAAAACAAACAAAAAAAACCTTGACGTTCCATGTTGTTCAAGTTATTATTACTCTGAAAAGCTAATGGTTCACATAAAATAGTAAAAGCCAAGAATTATGACATTCATTATTGCCACTCGTGACGACTGCATGGACGTGTTAATCAGGACAACGTATGTTTCTAAAGTCGTAACGCCTTCGTTGTGACCCGAGTAAGAACAAATAGCAGTTAAGACCGGAGACGTGAGCCAGCACCAACAAACTGATGTTTTAAAAATGGAGAGTAACTTTAGTCAAGTGTTCAGTCTGAACTGGAAAAAAAATATTACAGCTGCAACAATTAATAATCTGTTGTAAAGAAATAAATACGTACATATTTATATATGGTTTATTTTGGAACAAAAATCCTTCAGGACAAAACAAACAAAAAGAAAAGAAAACTGGCCATACGCAGAAAGACAAAAACGACAACGGACGACCGGAAAAGCATCTGTGTGCCGATGTTTGAATTTGCGGTCAATAGCACCCCATGTAATGAAATAAATACTTCTTTTAAAACTTGAAACCTGATAATACTTAACAATACCCAGAACATTTCACTATTCTATTTAAAGAAGCACACAGAAGCTGCTAATGTTGTTCGTATCAAATTCCACTCATTTGCAAAAGTGAAGCAGGTGTTGGTTCTGAAGTGCAGAGCCGACATGATTAGCTGAGATCCCAGGCAAAAGTTGATTTATTTTAGTATGATCCGTTTTTTTTTTTGACTTGATGGGATGGAGAAATTACAACATGGAGCCACATGTGTGACAAACCTTAAGGCTGCAGCAGAGAGTCCTGAGAGAATCTTGACGTTTCGATAACATGACCACCGACAGATCGCTTTCCTGCAGCGTTAGGTCGTTTCTATGGCATTGGCACAACTGCAACAAATTGGCAATCTTGAGCTTGAGTGGCTTTAAGCTTTGTGTGGACGGAGGTTATGAGCAGCAGCTCGTACACCATCATGATCGACACCGCTAAGAAGCACATCATCTGTCTTATTCTACTCTCAGGACATAGTGAAAGTTTTAACAAATATTTAAACGCATATTTTAATAAAAGTTCCCTACTGCAGCTTTAAAGTTTTTTTTTTTTATTGGAGTAGCATGATTTCACTCTGAAAAAAATTACTTTTAATTTTAGCATATTTATTCAGTTACTCATTTATTCATATTTGTATTTTTTTTAACTTTATTTATATACTTGATTATAATACTAATACTTTTTTCTTTTTATATCACCTCTTAGTCTTCTGCTACTCATTTCACAAGACTGAAGCAAACAGAGAAGGCGTAACCTTTAAACTCTCGTCTCTGCACAGTTTCTCTACATCGTCCAGAGGCCCAGTTCTCTCTTTCGCTCTCTTCAACTCACCCAACATGTTTTCTAAACAATCTTGGTCTGAAGACTGAGATGGCCTTGGATGGAAGGTAAATTTTGTACAAATAAACCATCTCTTAGTATTATTCCGATCGTTATGCTGCATGGCTGCTTTCGTGATACAGACATGAATCATCCCAGTTTGAGAAACCAACATATTGTCCGCTTGTGATTCACTGAACTTGGCTAAAAGAGACGGGTGGTGTCACAGGCTGACATCACCTGAGGGTTTGGTTTGATGGACTCAACCACAAAGACGAACCTTAAGATAAACAAGATAAATCCAGAATATCCTCTAAGACGTGTTGTTGAGCCGTGACCTGCTCCCTCTGCAACAGGGCACAAGTCAACTCGAGGGAAAATATGCGAAAATGTAATACAGAAAAAACAATTCTGGGGGCAATGGAGAGTCATACATCCTAGTAAAATATTAGGAGGAAAAAAGCCAATTATTTATTAAGATGTTGATTTTTTTTCCCTCATCATGCAACACTTATGTGGAATTTTCTCTGTTATTCAGTGTTACATTATGCTACTCCAGTAAAAATTCATGCATTCCATGAGTTTTATACATTTTTATAGTGGGTTGCAACGATAAGTGCAGAGGCAGACTGGAAAGGCTTCACTAACCAAACAGAACGTCTTGATATTATAGAAAAATAAGCCTTTCCTTATGACGCTCACTGTCAAATAACACTACATTTAATTGCACTTTATTCTGTTTAACTCTTATTTCTAGGACGGCATTTCAACCTTTTTTTTTTTCAAACTGCTTGACGACTTGGACATTTTCCAGACCTTCAAACGGAGATGAAGCGTTTTTTGTTTTTTTTTAAATTCAGTTTGAATACAAGCGCAATGAAAAACAGGAATGAAAACTACGTTCCTTTGTACAAACTGTATTTGCCCATCGCGGGACGGGAGAGGTTCTGACCAGGAGCACCAGTAAAATATTAAAACAAAAAAAAAACAGCTACTTGGAAAAATAAAATCAAACTGTACAACGATACATACACAAAATACACTGAGAGGCCTTTGTTGCTGTTCAATAAAGGCCATAATATTAACTCTTATACACAAATATACACTTGTGTACTGCAGATACAGGGTGAAGACAGCAGGGATTATTTTCTTCACGCCTAATATATGAAATAAATACTTCCCTCCATAAATCTAAGGCACTGCTGGACAGCACTGTCCTGATTTACAGGTTTTAATTTGAAGCCTAGAGTCCAAAATGGTTTCCATGTGTTTTTAATGACGCTCTAGGTGGAGCAGCATTGTTGCTGCATGCTTTCTTTTTCTGTTTTTTTTTTTTTTTTTGCATTCTAATCAGCACCATGCCACTGAGGGGCCCATCTGGGTGGGCTGAAGTCGGCTAGTAAACAGTGAAGCTCGATACCCGGCATTTACTTCAGGAACTCCTACAGTTTCCCGCCTGGAGCCATTATCGTAACACACGATCTCTCTCTTTTTCACAGTGATGCATCCCCCTCCCTCCCCCCCCCAGCCTCCCCCTAATTGAGGAAAGTAAATGTTGGAGGTGAAATTAGTACTATCGTACCGGCTTCCACGGTCGGCGATGCCAGGACGCGGCGCCCGGGCAGGACTGGAGGTTGCACTGCTCCACGTCGTGCGGCTTGTCCAGGACGTCGCAGTTGTAGTCGTTGAGTCTCTGACCGCTGGGCCTTTGACACACCACCAGGCGAGTCTTCCTCCCTCCACCACAAGTCTGGGTGCACTGGGGGGAAACGGCGGAGGGAATGCGTCAAGCTTCTGGTGCTGCTCTGGCTAGTTGGGACCGCAGACGTGACGGGCCAGCTTTACTTTTCTCCCATTAATCTAGGCTCTCTTTCTACAGCACCTGAATGTTATGTCTTGAAAAGACGGAAGAAGGAAATCTAGCACACACCTTATAGATCAGCGGCGTCCAACTCACTTTCGTTTTGGGCCACATCAAGGTCCCGAATGTTGTGGCAGAATGTCCTGATAAAACTCATTTAGAACCTCGTAATAAACACCAGTCCATCTTGTCACGCTGATATGATTTGACAATATGCAAATTAAAACTGATCTGATTGATAAAATAATATTTAAGCACACAACAATAACCTTGAAGGTTCTTTTCATAAAGTCAAGTTATAAAAATGTGCACTGGGCTGGATTTGGGCCCTGAGTTTGACAAATTTGGATTCAGACCGCACCTGCTTAGATGTTTTATCTTTCATTTGATTCTCTGCTGACGGAAAAGTTTTCAGAGGATATTCTTATTGGTGTTAAAATACAATGTCGCCTGTGTCAAACCTTTTTCCAAGAGGCTCGGCGAGACGGGTTGAAACCGATGTGTGTGTTTTTTTTTTTTTTTTTTTACTTGTTCCAAGCAACAAAGTGCAAAACGATCCAATTTACTGTCTCAGATTCTGGGGATTTTATCGCGAGTCTGCATTTGATTATCTTCTTCCAATTTGCAAGCACAAGAAAGAGGACTTTTGATGTTTATTGGGGACAAACATTAAAAAACTGGCAATAAATGGACAATTCAAACCTGGACTGGAATATTTTGCGTGTGATGTTACAATGACAAGTTTCTTTGAAACAGTTTGTAACCTGTGAAAGCTTTCATCTCCCTCTCGTGAGCCGGGCACTGCATGTTCTCAAGACCTGGACGTGCATCGTTATGCAAATCTAGGATCTGCAGCAGGTTTCCTAAAGTTTCTGTCTCTCTTTCTTTAGCTTTTCCTTTTATCTTGTCGTCTCATTCTCATCAATAAATGTGTAGCTCAATTACAACCATTTTTCAATAAGCAATATTTCTGGCAGGTACTTGCTAATAACACTTCCTTCTTTTTACCCATCATGCTCATTTACATTTTACCTTCATATTTCCGCTTTTATTCCTGTCCTTTCCAGTTTCTGTTCACATCTTACTCTCACTTTGCTTTGGGTTGAAGAATTACAGATCTGAGTTTTTGCCTCCAATGCTCCTTCATTTAGATCCTAAAACTACCGATCACATGAATTTATAACGTGCTCGTTGACGTTGTTATGCATCCGCACAACACAGAGTCATCCTTTGAGCTCAGGAGTCTTTGTGTGCCTTTCAATGCAAATAAAAAATGCATTCCTAATTTAAGAAAAGAAAAAAAAAAAAAGGTCAGGTACAAGGAACGACCGTAACCCTGAATATAGTCTCACCTCTCCCCAGACCCCGTAGTTCCACAGAGGGCAGGGCCCGGAGTCGCAGCTCTTGGACTCGGCAGGTTTGACCCTTTCGTCGCAGTAGCTGTTGCTCCGCCCGTCGGCGTCCTGGCAGACCACCACTCGCCTCTGGAAGCCTCCCGCACAGGTGCTGGAGCACTGAAGGAAACACGCAGCTCATCAGGATGCATTATTTGGCTCCGTTTGTGGGTCTTTAAATATATCGATCGCTCCGATCTGCCATGACGCTGCGTAAACTTCTATTGTTTTGGCCAGTTTCTGCCGGAAATACTTCGGCTTTAATGTTTGTTTATATTTATTTCAATTCAAACTATTTCACGCCTGAGCACCGTTTCTATTTGCCTTGGTAAGAAAAGATATGAAAGGACTGCAAAGGTATTTCAAGCCCCTTAGTTGTACAAAATTACTTTGCTTGTATTGGGAATCTATGTGACAGACTTACAAAGTGCTTTTTTTTTTTTTTTTAAAGCTGAAGGAAATTTACACTTTAACTGGACCGTAGCTCTGCACCAATCCACTGCAGCTTTGGCTGAACGTTCAGAGCTATTGAGGCTCCTCCTCTGTCTCAGGTCTTTTAAAGCTTCAGTTTTTTGCTGGATTACCCTGCATTTAACTCGTTCCATCTTGTTATCAGCTTTCAAGTTCGTTCCGTGAGCTCCATGTGTTCTTTTCTTCGTGTAGTCAGGAGAGGTCAAAGGGGTTTTTCCACAAAGCTCTCCGTGTCCAATACGCGGCTTGTAAGGGAACTGTACTAAATGTTTGGATTTTAATGTCAATATTTTTCCCCTACATGGATAGCTATGGATTTTTCATCTACTGATGGAAATAGATGTAGTTTAAAGATATTTCTCAACCTCTAAGCAATAACCATTCAGTGCCAAGATGATCTAACCACAAACAAACGTCTTCCAAAAAAATGTCAGAGGATTCTGCCTTGACATAAAGTAATCGAATGGCCCTGAATCAAATCATAATGATGCATCCCTTCCATTAATGGGAGGGAGAACACAGAGTACCGGCTCCATGTGGGGGAGGACAGCACAGGCTGAATCTAGACGCTGCGTAAACGGCGTAATTTAAAATTAAAACCATTAGTTTGCAAGAAGGATTTTTTTTGTTTCTAACATGACGATTTCGACAGAATAAAATCACCATGAAAGGTCAAATCAAGTTGACGGATTGCAACGTTGCAAACGGGTTAAAAACAAAATGTCTGCTGCTTCATCTGCCTTCAGGATTTACAGCTGCTTTCATTGCGTCAGAGTTTTATCGTGGAAACCTTTGTCTTTTTTTTTTTTGTTTTGTTTTTTCACAGGCTAACCAACACATCCATGTCGGAACATAAAGTACATCATAAGGTTCACTGTGTCTCCACTTGCCTTCTGCTTCGAGAGACAAAACCCATCTGCTTCCTCACGCTCGAATCTAATTGGTTCAAAAGATTGTCTTCATGCGCAAAAAAAAAACAAAAAAAAACATACACGCATACCTCAAGTGCAGGCAAAACCACTATTATTCGCCCGCTGCTATTTGTCTAAAACGTGCTATTTGTGCTGAACATACTGCGCCCCACGGTCCGGTCCTCCACTGGTTGTCTGCGGACGGGACGTTCCAGCTGCTGTGTCCCGGATGACGTCCCGGATCCTGAGGGTATCCGTAGGGTTGTTCGTAAATGTGCTGACGGTTGTAGGCGGAGGGGCAGGGAGCAGCCGTGCACTCTTGCTCGGCCGCGGGCCTCTCGTCGGGATCGCACAACGACTGGTCCACCGGCTGGTGGTAGTCGGAGCAGACCACGTGTCTGGTGGTCCGTCCGACGCCGCATGTCACCGAACACTGGGAAAGTCAGGAGGAAATGTTTGCAAGCACAACGGAGAGAAAAAAAATGAATTGTCAGTTTTTTCCGCCCAATGTAAAAATGTGAAACTTCTTGGAGTTTTACACAAGTTATAAATAAATAAAATACAAACATTTATGGCAAGTGACGACGTGTTACAAATGCCTTGGTTTTAGTATGCAATATCACAACATTCAGCAAATATCTGCAATGATACATTTACACATACTGGTGGTTATTACTGGTGGTGTGTTTGGTGGCGTTTCAGATTCTGTATCTTTCTCTCTGTCACTTACGTGTTTCCTTTCCAAGCTCAGTCTTACACAGCCAGAGGGAGCATTTCCCGGTTAAACTTTTTTATTCGACGAAGACCGGATTTCTGCTACGTTTCAAGAGTAGGGCATGAAGCGCTTTATTTTGTACTCCTGTCCGATCGTCAAGTATATCAGAGGTAGGAGATTTACTTCGTCTCCTACTCGGAGTAGAGCAAAGGAGAGTTATAGACGGACTTTTAAACGTTTGCATTAGGCGCGCAGGAGCGAGCAGGGTTCGATCCGTCCGTTGGTGAACTGCAGTTTTTCTTCGAAAATGAGGGATCATATTAATGCCATTGCAGGCGAACCTGTTCTGCAAGAGCACCCTCCAAATTATCCAAAGTGGAAGGAGCTACAACAGTTCAGAGGTGTTGCACAACCAGGTGTCATGACCAGATGCTGCGACAGCCACGCACACTCGTGTCACGTTCAATGCTTCGACATTAAACCTGGTTTGAGAGCAGCAAAGCACCCACATAGGGATGGAAACATACCATGATTTGATCATGGTATGTTTGATTTGATTTTTAGGGGAAACACTGCATCCCTAGTCTACAAAACAAAACGTTCTCCAGATATTGACTCCCATCAGGCACTCAATGAACCACCGAACAAAATCTCACAACATTTTGACATTCAGTTTGTGTTCAGTTTGGATCCCTGGCTAGTAACCGCCTAATCTATCGTACATGGACTCCTCGCCCTGAACTATTTGAACTTCTTTGTCTAATTAGATTTCTCTAGGACATTTTCCAGGTCCAGAATTTGGCCCAAAGTCAACAGTGTTACTTTTAATTGTTTCCACAAACTGCTTAGCAATGCTACCCCTCAAGACGTGAAGACTTGTAAAGCTTCGACTGAAGGAGAAAATGAAGGAGAAATCAATTTAATGTGCCAAATTAAATTTAACAGACTTATTTTTTCCATCAAAGAAGTTCATTTGGCTTCAAAGGGTTAATAGTAACCAGACTTTTTTTCCCCCTCATATGATCAGAGAGTTTAAAATTGAACGATGACGTTAAATAACTACGAGCTTCACTGCAGTACTGCTTTTAAATTGAAAAAAAACAACAAACAAAACAAAGCCTTAGAGAGATTTTAAAATAATTTATTAAATTGTTGTTAATGTGTATCTAAGCCTTTGATGCTGTACTTACAGCAGACCATTCTCCAGCATGCCACTGACCACAGGGGCTGAAGCAGGTGGAGAACTCCGGGGGCCGCGGCAAGTGAGCGCAGTACGACTCGTCAGCCACTCCGCCCTGAGCGTCTCGGCAGCTGACGTACCGCGCACGCTTCCCCTTCCCACAGGACACAGAGCACTGCGCAGAAAAAGATTAAAAATAAAAAAAGGCAGTGATTAATTAGGAAATGCACAAATTTTAAGCTTCAGAGCATTAGGAGAAAGGTAAAACGTTTGATTAAAAATGGAGTGTTTTCAACTCTAATCGAAAAGAAAAACAGTTTTTTGTTTTTTTTACAGGAATGTGTAAGGAAAGAATTTAACCGTACTAGAAGCAGACTTGGATAACTGATTATGTTAAATAATGAGTCACGTCACAGAAATGGAAGTCAAAAACCTTGATTTTTAAAAATCGCTCATATAGTTGCAAAAGCATTCATACAACAAACTCATTGCATTTATTGGGTTTTTATTTGATAAACCAACAAATACATGTCTAAAGATTTTTTGGCTGCCATCTTTGTATATTTAGGGATTGTTATTTTATTGTAAACTATTATCTACAAACTAGTTCATGGTTAGATTAGATGCATAATATCTGCAAACAACAACTTTCACCAACGATTTTACATCGGATTGGAGTCTGGACTTAGGCTGGGTTCCCTTTCTGCATCAAATTACTGAGATAATCATTAAAATAACATAGCCATGATTATGAAAATGAACAAATCTAAATGCTTTGCTGTGAATCGATGTATTGTACAATAGTGTAAATTCCACAGAAGCACCGAGAATATTTTTTGCAGCCGAGGAAAAACCTCACGACTGATTGATGAACATGCGATACAACCTACAATGATTTTTTAAGGAGCAAGAAAGTGTTTCTCTTTGCATATGAGAGAATCTGTGTGTGTGTGTGTGTGTGTGTGTGTGTGTGTGTGTGTGTGTGCGCGTGCGTGCGTGCGTGCGTGCGTGTCTGAATGTGTCTGGTAGAGAGGCCTGCTTGGCATATGAGCTCACATCAACGTTCAGACTGACGGAGACGATTCAACTGTGGAAATTGTAAAGTCATGTTGAAGTGAGATCTGCTTTTCATTTATGTAACAATGCAAACTATTAGGGAGATGGAGGGGCCTCCGAGCCCAGGCCCCGGAGTGTGTGTGTGTGTGTGTCTGCATTTTTTTATTTGTGTGAGAGAGAAAGCGAAGCTACAAAAGCACCAAACCATAAAAAAAGATAATAGCCGCGTAGAAAAAGTTTTATCTGGAGAAAAATGGAAAAACATGTCAAGTCATTTGGATAGAGACCCTCAAACTTAAAACCATACGTAGCAGTTGGTTGTGTATGGTTTGTTTCTACCAAATACACAGGAATGTAGATGCGTGGATCAGATTTTACCGCCGTTGCCTTTACCTACACGTGTAAAATAACAAGAACAAACCATCGTGCTCGGCAAATGCCGCAGGTAAAACATCAAACCCGTCAGTTCTTACAGAAGTCCAGGAGCCGAATCGCCACTGAGTCACAAGCTGAACGGTGTTGTCAGGGCGAGGCGTAACCTGAGCTGCAGACGTCTGTGGACACGCAGGCATCTCACAGTCCTACAAAACATGAAGATTACCACAGTTCACCAGAGGATTAGGATAAGAAACTGAAATATTGTCTGACAGAATCTCCCAAATTAAAAACAAATAAATAAATAAAAAAAATCCAGATTATTCTTGCTAGAATTTACACCAACCAAACAAAAAGGTTAATCTGTTCGGATGCTCTAACTGGTACCAGAGCAGAAAAAGCAAAAGGAATGTACATTTGTCATGCTTAAGTAAGAAAAGATAAAAATAAAATCTTTAAACAACAGGAGAGACCCAATGTACATTGAAAAAAAGTGAATATTTACACATGATAGTTGGTGTGCTTATAACAGAATGCATTGCTTTACAAAAGTAACAAACTGCATTTTGTCACTGAAATACATACAAATAAAGTCTAAACTCTTTAGTGTGGAAGCAGTTTGCTTAATTGGTTGTTTTTATTTAAAATGCCTCTTTAGCCCTACCTGACTGTCTCTGGGCCTCGCTGCAGCGTTGCACTCTCTGTCATCTACTGAGTCGCCGTAGTCCCCTAAGACGCACCTCACAGCCCTCATCTGGTACCCGTGTCCGCAGGTCACTGCACACTGAAACACAGAACCACACGCGTGCTTAGACACAAATTTTAAAAAAAGAAAAGGGGCGGGGGGAAAGCGTAAGATAGTTGAAGCCCTCTCTTTTTTGAGGTCAGTCAACGTCCGTCAAGGTAAAAGCTGATTAAGACTTTGACGTGCACTTATACGCAGTTCACCCACAGAGTCAACCTGACCCTTCACCTAATTGCCCCTTCACTTACAAAGCCACCCGACTGTGATTAGAAACACCGCGAGAGTGAAAGGAAGTGCTGAGATGGGTTTATTTGACCAGCAATTTATAATCACACGAGCACAGAAGGGAAGATGCCCTCCAGCACTTGCAAATATCTTATTTCATATAAGCATGCGTGGAGGAATTAGCCTTGCATGTATAAACTATACAATGACATCCATTCATAGATGTTTTGAGTTGTTTGCTGAATTCGCTCGAATACCCGAATCCAAAGTTGGAATCGTCAGTAAAGACAGGAACTGCATGTGTGAGAAGAAAAAAAAAAGTCCAATAAGGACTGATAGATAATGAGAGAAAATCGAAAGAATCTTAGAGAAAATGAAAGATGGATTTACAAAGAGCTTCTTGCTTATCAGACAAAATACACACGAAAACGAGAGTCAAAAATGTTCCAAAAACGTCTCTGATAACGTTCGATTAAGTCAAAGCGCAGTTCCAGGACTGCGTCTTGGAAAGTCCCAAAAGGTCACTTTTATGACTGACAGTGAAGTGTGAAAGGGGAAATAAGCACTAAGTTCCAGTTAAAATCCTGGTAAGTTTTAGAAAGTGAATTAAAAGTTCAGCGTAAGCATGCGGGATGTTTTATAAACAACTTGGTGACTGGAGCCAGTATGTTCACAGAAAACAAACAGAAAGTTATAGAAGAACACCTGGTAAGATATGGAAAGTAAAAATTACCTGATATCTAAGACTGCTGAGCTTTAGATATCAGGTAATATCTAAAGCTCAGAGGTTAGAAAGCAACCTCTACATTTCTGCAGAGTAAATGTAAATGTGAAGGAAAGTTCCAGGAAAGTAACTAGTGAAATCATATAAATGTCAGAATAGCATTTACTATTTCTGGGGAAGTAACCAGTACAATGCAGGAAATAACAGGTTTACTTTGTGCAGTGCAACCTAAGCACAATTAATCAAGGTTGCCCGTCACTGATTTATTGACTGAAAGCGTTCATGTGGTTCTTGTACTTTTCATTTCTAACCTATATAAGTTGAACCTTTTTTTTTTTTAAATGTAGTTATTTTAACCAATCTAGCATGCGCATTGAGTATTGTTCAAGAATAATTTACAGTACGTCTGTGAGAGTGTGTGCACTGAACTCACCGCTCCCCAGACGCCGACCTGCCACGTCGCGCACTCGGGGAGTTTGCAGCTCCCCACAGTGGGAGGTTTGCTGGACGGGTCACAGAAATGTTCGCTCAGCTTTTCCTCCCCGGCTCCCGTAGTGCAGGACACTTGGCGGTGCCTCATTCCTTTCCCACAAGTCACCAGACACTGGTGGTGTTTGGGCATTTAGGAAAAGAGAGGATGAAATGATCATTTCTATCAGTTCCAGTGTATAGAGATAAAATCAAACATTCCACTCCTAAAACAGCACAATTTACAAATATCATCCTATTTTTGACAACTATGCTTGAATGTGGAATTAAAAAAAAAAAAAAACGTGGGTTCGATTTGTAGCACTCTCTTTCCAAACTTGACTTTGCAAAACTGTAGTTGCAGTTTTTAATCAGCATTTCACAAGGTTTAAAGAGGCTTGGCTTTGTTGCAAACGGAGAACTATTACAAATTATTCATGCTTTCAGTGTGTATTTGTGAGAGCCCACCTCGCTCCACTCACTGACTGTCCACTTTGGACACGGCTGGTCGTTGCAGGGCTCGGTCACCGCCCTCTCATAGTCGCTGCACTCTCTGTCCACCAACCGCCGGCCCAGGTTGTTCATGCAGTAAGACTCTCTGCTACGAATCCCGCGTCCACACGTCTTAGAGCACTGCACAACGAGGCTTTTTAGTGCGGCTTCGGCAATAAGGGTCAAGCTCGCAACAGTTATTTCTCTGCAGACGTTACCTGCGACCATGCGCTGTACTGCCAGCTCTTAAGCAGACAATCCCCGTGGCAGGTCTCCCTCATCTGAGGTTTGGCGATGTCGCCGCAGACGCTGGCCTCCATCCTCTCGCTGCGTCTCTTCATCCGGCTGTACTTCATACACTGAACATCCAGGCTGCGGTAGCCGGGGCCGCATTTCGCCGAGCAGTCGCTCTTTCCCGCGACGTGCCATCTGTAGAGTAAAAGATGTTTGCGTGAATGTCTGGGAACGCTGGGGCTTGTTGAAGGGCTGCGTGTCGGTATCGTGGCTGTGCTGGTTCCTGAATTCCCACCTGACTTCGCAGTCGGTGTTGCAGGGCTCAGTAAAAGCAACGGGGCGAGGTAAATGTTCGCAGCGTTGATCGGATACTTCAAGGTGATCGCTGTCCCGAACGCACACGGCCTTCCGTCGTCTCTCACCTGAATACAGGACGAAAACCAAGGCTGGCATTAGATAGGTCCTTGTAAATTTGGTCTGTGTTTGTCCTTACATTATTCCACTTTGCACTTAGATCAAATGGGAGACTCTGTGGTCACGCGGTGTATGGCAGTTTCACACTTACTGGCAGCCAATGTAGACCAACAAACGACAACAGAGAAAGAGAGCAATAATCAGAGAAGCAGCCGTGATGACCAGAGTGACGCCAGAGGAGCTGAGGGGATCAACAACGTTGGTAAGACTCTTTTCTTAATGGAAGAGTCAAGAAGAAAGCCATAAATAACAGGTCCAGTTTGTCTTAAGCCGCAGATCGCAGCGGTTCCCAACCACCAGCCTGTACCGCCCCAGGGGTCATTTGGTGCCGAGACATCATTTACTTGGTATCCACAATCAGACCACTGGACCAATTTTATTCTGAAATACCAGCAGCCTTCACCTGCTTCTGTAAATGCGCTGGGCCACACCGTCCCCACACCACTGAGAGGAGTCTGCACAGCACAGCTGAGGTCGTACCTTGACAGAGGCGGCTGCATTCCAGCCAGGAGCCGGAGGGATCCCACACAAACTGCTCCCCCTGCTCCTCGATGGGTATGTTGAAGGAGTAACGCACATCTGGGTTGTAAAGGTTCCCCACGCACAAGACCTGCCGAAACAACGGCGTCCACACTGAGACGTCACATCTTTAAACGGAGGGATTAAAACTCGCTGTGCGACAAAGAGAACCTTCTGCAGAGGTTTATGTTAAAAAAATGAGGATCTATCAAAAAAAACAAAAAAACGATTCGGTAAACAAAACAAAAACTCAGACGTTTTTTAGTACCTGCAAAACGAGCTCCTCCTCGATGCGGTCCGTGCAGTTGATGCGCTCCACTTTTGTGTCCGAGCCGCTGTACTCGATGACCGTTCCCTTGAAGGTGATTTCCCTTTTGAACATCGCCACCACAAAGTTCCCATTCAGGAGGAAGTTGGACTGGCCGTCAGACAAAGCTGAAAATAAAAGAAAGAAGGAGATAGTTGAGGAAAGGTTATTTTTAATTCTTCTCAAATTAAAATAATGCTGTGGAAAGCACTCAAATAGATGTAACTTTGTTTTTGTTTTTTTTTTCCAAATTTGCTACGTAAACAAAACTTTATGTAAGTTAAAACAAAACAGACTCTATATTTAATGCGTTTTACAGGATGTGGAATATATTTCATTGTTTCTGTTCATAATTGCACACCAGCTGGAAAAAAAATATATACATTTGATAGCTTTGTCAAAGTCATTGTTACAGGCAAATCTGAGTTAGTCGGAGGTGCGCTCCACTCAAATACTGGCACCGCGATGTAAACAAAGTCTTTCCACTAACTGCAAATACAAATGAATACATAGATGTTCATTTGTAAGCAACCAACCAACCAAGAAACCTGGAGTTAATCCCAATCCGATGGCATTCACCA
Organism: Poecilia mexicana; assembly: GCF_051168715.1. Taxonomy (NCBI): domain Eukaryota; kingdom Metazoa; phylum Chordata; class Actinopteri; order Cyprinodontiformes; family Poeciliidae; genus Poecilia; species Poecilia mexicana. Next base: position 24,644,492 of record NW_028263375.1, read on the forward strand.
AACTGAATGTATGTGATTATTCCTCCAGATAAAACTTTGTTTATCCTCTAATTCACATATTGCTGCATTCCAGCAAACCAATTACAACCGACAGTGATCTCTGCTTGGCGCGGCCAACGTGCCTGAAAAACACACAGCCGCATACATGGACTACATGCTACATGGGACATAAACGGCTGCAATCTTTCCTCATGTCTGACAGACACCAGATGTGAAACACTGTTTTCCAAAGAACACTTAACTAATTTGGCCAGGATGTTTTCAAGTGTATTAAGGTTTAAGAATAGCATTAAAAAAAAGAGAAACGTTTTATTTAGACTAACGGAGGAAAGAAAAAGAGACGGAAGAATTAAATACATTAAATACAAGAACGACTGAGGCCAAATTAGGAAAAAGCTGCGTTTTTGTACGTAACAAACAATTTTCTTAGTGCTGATCATTCGCAGCACTACGAACTTTGCAGATGCTGAATTTACACTATCATGCCTCGCTTGTTTTGTTGAGAAAAACAAACTTTTCAATCAGTCTTACTGATTTATTCTGAACTTTTATAGATTCATAAATAGATATTTTGATTCTGGGTTTGAATTCTTGAGCAGGTTTTTTTTTTCTTCTACAATATCCAACAGAAAAGACACTAAACATGTCCTTATGTCCGTACAACAGCTTTCACACGGCTTTGGGTTGCACATGCTTCCAATTAGCACTTATTAAAGCCTTGTTTATCGTTCACATGGCTGACACTTCGTTTGCGTTCCCAACAAAAGCCTCGACCAACCCAGACGGACCCCTCTGGAAGTCCCATGTTGTCTAAAGCTCAACGAAAGCTGTAGATTTGTTTGAAGCGTTTGGACACCAGTTTGGCCTCTCTTCCATTTCCTTTTGTTACAAATAACAGCTTTTCCAGATCAGGGTCAAAAAGTGATAAATGGTTTTAAAATGTGGTTCTAAAACCAGTAATAGCATTGACCGTTGTGGATGCTGTCTCCCTTACGCATTTCTGCTTAAAGCTGAGACAGGTAACCATTTTTTTTTTATTTTTTTTACTTTACATAACTTGTTAAAATTGACACTTACTGCCACATACATAACTTTCATTATGTCTGTACATGAGACAAGTGAGGAGAATAATGAGCGAGATGCTCCGGTCTTTTTCTTAGAACGTTTTCTTAAATCTAATTTTTTCTTAAATCATGAACTTTGACCTTAACAAAGCCAAGTGAGCTCTGCAGTGCTTCAGTGTCGAATGGGTTTGTGATTTTGTTTCGGCCGACGACTCCTGGTCACTATTACAGGATTTCTCTGTTTATGACCAGTTGACCGGATCACCTTTTATGAACGGCTTTGTGATTCCTTTAAAGACCGATTCATACCAGGAACTTTTCAACATTTCTCTTTTGTTTTTATTTTTTTTTAGATCAGGGCATCGTATCAAACTGGTTCTGTTTGAGTGATTTTGGCAAATATGAATTTGGCACAGAAAAATGAACCAAATGTGGTCAGGCAAAGGGAATTATGTTTCAACGAGGCGTTGGGTCAGGCTGGGGCTAAACTTTCTGACGGGTCCGGGTTAGCTTGGATAGTTGTTTCCATTAATAAATTAAATCGTCACCTGAAAGCTATATTTTGAATTTCCTGTTGTCTTCTATTAACATTTTTAATACCATGGACGTACACCAATCCCACTCACCGAGGTAGTTGTCATCTTCTGGTTTTCCAGAGTAGCTGACCTGTTTGACATCAATATTGGTGGCTCCGGCTGGAATCCGCACAACTGTGTTATAGCCTGACCAAAAAAAAACAAAAAAACAACAAAAATAAAATGTATAGACAGCACGTAGTTTAAGTCTCAAAAGGGAATAAAGGAGCTGCAGCAGCATCAACAGAAACATTCAGACTTAACTTTCGTAACAGCGTCACTATGCTACAGTAAACTCCATTCAGGTCCCTCTACTGGGGATTTCAAAGTCACACTTGGAGAAATATGAAAACTGTCATCTTAAATAAGCTGCATGAGAACTTGTTTTTAGTCCCAGAGGCCTGTTCACGAAATAATCTGTAATTACTCCCTGGCCTTTCTATTTTGGCCTGTAATTACGGCGCCTGTTTTGTTGCATGGTGATAACCTGACACAGAATACAAGGGAGTGTGTGTGTGTGTGTGTGTGTGCGTGTGCGTGTGTGTGTGTGTGTGTGTGAGTGTGTAAGAGAAATAAAGACAAAGAGAGCAATTAATTGAAAGCCAAGTGGTGACAACTAAAACGTACATATGAAGACTATAATATAGAATGACAAATACATGATTAACATACAGAGGTGGGTAGTAACTTGTTACATTTACACAGTTACATTGCATGATCAATATGAAGTACTGCAACTCTTATGTACAATTTCTGTAAACCTCACCCACTGCGAGTATCGGTGTGATCCATTAGTAGTCAAGAGGTAGAAATGGACAAAAAAATGGACTTCCCGCTCGGAAAGCCTGAGAAACTGAAACCACACACCGTTACGATTCGAAAGGTCGACTTTGCATTTCAATATGGTGCTGCTCCTCCCATCAGCAGTAGTAAAAAAAAAAATGAAGTGGAAACATGTTTATTTTACACGACACACTTGTAAAAATTAATGTTGCATGAAGCACCTGCAACAAATTATGTTTGTGTTTGCTTATGGAAAGTAAAAACGCAAAACAATGTTTGTAAGAGGAATAACGTCTGCTTGGGCGTCGGCACGATTCAAGTCCGACTCCTGCGATGTTGTCGTATGTTAGTTAGAATGTTGTTTCTAGGTAAAAATGCAGCATAACTTCACAGAATAAAGAACAAGTTTCAGCCAAACATGCACCAGACCGTCAGTTTATGTGGAAGTGAAACATTTTGTTTGTTTGTTGTTCTATTGTTATTTCCCATCACCTGAGTCCATTTTGCCATTTGGTGATGACTGTGTTGTAAACTCCATGTTGTCACCAGAGTACTTTACCCTGTTCTAGCATATATATGAACCTATATTAAGTTTTAATTCAGTTTTATTCTTAAAAATGCTGATTTAGAAAACGTCTGCCTAAAGTTTTTTTTTTCATGACACTGTTGGTGCCAATTTTCAAAGTTGACTTTCTGCTAAGTGCTGTGGTTTAGCAACAATGTGGCTTTTTTTCTCCCTTTGATTCAGTCATGAATTGGCATGAATTAAATGTTCATGACATTGAAGAGATTTGACTGAATTCCTGTAATTGCAATTTGATCTAAATAAGCCAGGGAAGTAAGTCAGTGTAATGTGATCTCAAGAGCTAAAGTCAAAGTTTAAGCTAGCACCTTGAGCCACTCGGGGGCAGCAGTCAGTTTACTTATCTACCTCTCATCAGATTTCATAATGTTCCCAGAAAATTAAACTATCATTTACCTGTGTGTCAATAATTTATGTCAGTGCAAAAAGAAACAAAAAAAAAAGAAAAGAAAAACACAAACATTTTATGTTTACCATTATAAGGACACCTATTTTTTTCTCAACATTACTGCATCCTCCTTGTTTTTTTTTTTTCTTATGGCTATAAGTCATATTCCCTCTAAAAATAGCATAGAAAATATTTAAAGTTTAAAGCTTGATGTCGACGGTCATTGCAAATAATAATCTATCTTTATGCTATTCTGCACTTTATGTTGTTTCACACATCATTGTTGTGGTGCTATTATCTTCATAAGACTCTACTGAGACAGAGTAAACACATCTGGATCATAGAACATCACAATCTGGAAGCTCCACGACTCTGACCTTTTCTCAATTAGAAATGTTTTTAGGCAGCAAATTTTGCCATTTTGTTGACAAAGAAAGAGTGTCGTAGCCTTCTTTCAGTCATCTGACAATATTTGCAGCAACAGGTGAGGGAGGGGAGGCTCTGGGCTCCATACAGCTGGAGAAAAGACTCTAGCAAAGTAAAGTTAAATAGTTACTTTATAAAACTTTGGTGCCAAATGAACACATTTATTTTTTTGTCCAATTCTTTCAAGTGTCACCAAACTTCACTGTTGGGGCATCAACAGTGAAGTTGATGCCCCAACACAATACCGTGTTGGGGCATCACGGTATTCCTCATTACTTGCTGTTATCAAGCTAGGAACAGAGTTATGAAGACTAAATAAAGAAAGGTTAATAGTCCACAAATAAGACATTAAGAGGCATCTAACAAAAGAAACAAAAACGGAAGAGTTGACAGTGAGACGAGCCAAGATCCATGAAGCAGAAGGACATCCTGCCTGGGCTGCACTCCCACTTTGTTTCCCTCTTCTTATAGTTAAGCCAGATTTCCAGGACTGACGTCAGCAGCTGGTTTGGTTGAATTCAGTCTTCTATCTTTTCGCCTCCAAGCAGCCAAGAGAGAGAGAGAGCAGAACGAAAGCTACCAGATAGAGATGCAAATGCTTAATGTCAAACTTGCAGGAGTGAGCAAGAGGAAAGCCCCACCCAGGGCTGTTTGTTATTTGCTAATGCTTCAGCTGTGCTGTTGCCCAGACCTCGACAGATTTGGACGGAGTCAGCAGCACGTTTGTTGCCATTGAAGCCAAATGACTGAGGTGGGCTCATCGTTTGGAGGAGATTGGCTTCGACTGGGCATTTTCCCAAATTTGTCCGAAACATGTATGCATATGATGTGAATAAACATAACCAGACAAGAAATCAGAGTCAAACACAGCCATGCGGCCTGTCCTGTCAACACCGTGACAAAGAGGAATTGGAAATCTGTCTTGGCCCTCATTTGTTTACCGTGTGTCCCCATTTATCTTGCTGGAGCTGCTGACACGATATGGCGTACGCTCAAGAGCAACGCAGACTGCTTTAAGAGATGATGGTAATCTGAGCAGCGGTGCTTACCGTACTGGGCGTCGTTGAAGGTCCCCGCCAGAGTTTTGCACGAGGAGTTGTCCCCACCGCACACTCCACATTTGTCATTCCTTGCCTTTGAGTTGAGAACATGGTCGCAGCCTGCTTGCTAAAAAAAAAAAAAAAACAAGGGGGCAAGATGATTTATGTCAGATGTCATGGTATTTTCACAAACAAACAAAAAAACAAAAAAAAAGAATGCATTAAATATGTCAGCTGAACATATGCAATGCTTATTGTTAAAGTTAGATTTACTTATATGTTACCAAAAACACTTGGGGCTTTGATAAAAACAGATTTCTGAATGAAATTTGATGTTTTTTGTGATCGGAACTGATTCAGGTTTGGCTGGGTCGAAACTAAAAAAAAAAAAAAAAGAAAGAAAAAAAAAATCTGATCTTTTTCCACGAAGCGAAGGCCTCATAGCTGAGCTGCAACAATAACTCTCTTTAAAATGAGGGAGGTAGAACTTTTTCAATGACATTAAGGTTTTTAAAAATGAAGCTGGAGGAAGAACAGAAACCACGTAAATCCATTTAAAAATACACTTTTTTTTTAAATTGTGTGGGAGAGAGCAAAGCGTCGTCAGATAACATGAAGGCTAATCATATTACAGCAAAGCCAACCTGTTTCATCTCTCAGAGTTCAACCTCACAGTGATGGAATATTCTAGATTGAGGCATTCTGGGAATATTTAATCTAGGGAAGAAACTGAGACCATTACCAATTACCATTGATAAATGCTGTCAACTCCATAAACCTTTTGACATTGTGTTAAAATAATTGTAAAGCCGTCTACTGTAAATATATAGTATATGGCACATTGTCGTGTTAAGGTACAATGGGTAAAAATATATTTAAACGCTGTTGAGTGTAGAAAATAATCTGAATTGTCTAAAATCAGTGTCAAAGTTTTGCAAAAACCACAGCTGTGGTTTGCAAAAACCACAGCTTTATTATCATTACTAAAGCTGTTCAGTGCAGCTTTATTAATGATTGCAACTAAGAAATGGTGAACTAAAGAGTTGCATCCAACTGGATGTAAACACATCGTTAGCTTGCAAACGCTGGCTTCTCTGCAACTCCAACACAATACTTCTGACATAGATTTAAGCTTGTGTATAAATGTCTTACGGTGTGCTGTGACAGCAAGAAAATAAATATGCGGATCTACCCTGCAGAGGCCTTGAACACAGATGTCGTAAGTGTCTGGACCACACGGCGTGCCGTCCACCACGCGGTCCTTCAGCTGATAGTAAGCCATAGTGCCAGCGACCCGGCAAAAGAGCTTACAGCGATCCTTCATTAGTACTGAACAGAAAGAGGAAGGGGAAACGTTAGACTGCCACTAATTGAGCAAATTGCAAACATTGGACCATGATGCAAAGACCTGGGGGTGAGTTGTGTGATCACAAATTCATAACACCTTTTTCTGCAAACATCAGCAGAGTCCTCTAAGCCACATCTTTGTTTAGCGCTTGGACGAAAGTCAAGTTTTGTCTGACACAGTGCCGTCTCCAGGGGTTGTCTTCTTTGCCTGTATGGTCTCAATTAAACGAGTGAATCACCACCAGTAAATTTACCAGATGGTAATCTTGTGGGTTGTCCATCTTGTCTGAGGTGCAGCTGTGTGGGGTTGCAGCTGTCAGGGGTGCCGGGGGGCGGGGGAGGGGGGGGTTGCTAGTTTGAAAGGGCCGCATGCGGCTTTTACAGCACTTCTGGATACCAACTTGATGTTTTCCAGCATCACTCACAGGGCAGATAGTAGAATCGGTGCCATGTCAGGACAGTACAGCGGACGAGAATCAGCATTTTTTTTTAAAGGCTCACAAGCAGTAAAACAACCCAGCCTCACAAGAACAGTCGAGATGACCAGCTCCCATTTGTGGACAGTTTGGTGGAGAACCAGCTTTTGGGTCATCGAAGCGCATCGCATCGCATCGCAATCCCACCACTCACTGCCTGACTACACATCCAAACAGACTTTTCTATAGGAGATGCACTCAATGCTCCACAAAAGTTCATTACTATTAGTTGTGCTTTCTTTTTATTAGTTTGATTATTGTCTTGTTATGATCTGTGATAATACTGTTGGCACCTTGATAGTGGCGTCTATTTTTACTTCCATAAACGGCGACGCCTTCGGTCTTCCTCTGCACATGTGGGTTGCTTTGGGGTCATAAGCCGTCCACTCAAATGTCTAATGGTGGTCGCAGCAAAATATTGAATTGCTGTGTGAATGAATCCTTAGATAAAGTAAAAATAATTCAACACATTTTCCACTAATTTCTACATTTTGTTTAAAACATCTCAGATTGTTAAAGTACATCTATTTAATTCTATTCTATCACATCCTACACCAAGATATTATAAAAATCAAGGTTAATATAAAGAAGCAAAATCCTTGAAGGGATTTGAATGCATTGTGATGTACAAACGGCAAACAGAAGATGGTGGCAAAAACACAACAGCAGATTTTTCTTGCGTACCAAAATTAGATTTCAATGGGACAATATCAAGTATTTAATTTAACTGACCGCAGTGTTTGAGTTCAAACTTGCGACATTTGCCCAACGCCTCTTGTTCTGTGAGTGTGTGTGTGTGTACTCACTGCCACTGTACTTGGGGACCCATCTGACGGAGGGAGGTAGACCGTTGATATTAAAGTGCTTGCCGTCAAACTGAGAGCACTGCTCTTCCCGGAAGTCCTTCCTTTCCCGTGGACACGGCTCAGTGTTGCAGGAGCGGAACTTCATCCTACGGCCCACGCAGAATCTCCCGCCGTTTCTGGGCCTACGACGTTGAAGAATAGAAAAAAAAAAGAAAAATCACAGAAACGCCACTGTGCTGAGCCCGTTTCTCGTGTTTTTTTTTTTCTTTCAGATCGTTGTCGACATGTAATGATATAAGATTTCTCTAAGATGCATAAGGGATTCTTTCTTACTCAGGTTTGTTGCAGTCTCTGGTGGTGCTCCTCGTTCCTCCACCGCACGACCTGGAGCAAACGCTGTAGGGCCCCCAAGGGCCCCACTCTCCATTCACAGGCCGAATGTCCAACTCCTTGTTTATGCACATCCCATGTTTGCAATACTGCACGCAAAAACAAACAAACGGGTAAACAGCAATGGCCGTGACTCTTGTCGATATCATCGGAAATTGTGATGAGCACAGCTTGGAAAAGTCAAATCAAAGTAACCGCCTAAAACCAACATTTTACCTCAAATCCTCTTTTAGCTATTGTTTACAGTGTACCCGTTAAGTAACCTCAGTCCAAAAGAGGCGCCCTCACAGGCGATTCACAGCGGGCGCATTTCCCTTTGTGTGAAACCAAATCCCCTCCTGAGTGACTCGGATATCAGAGGGTCCTGTTTGCTGAAAGAATGCAGGACAAGACGGCGTCTGTCTGGGTACGCAGCCCGCCGCCCGCGCACACAGGTGGTGGGCAGTGTCACCGTGATAAGGAAACTCTAGAGTTGTGATAACAAGAGGAACAAAACTTATTACTGGCTCAACATCAGGAGCTCTCTTCTCCTGCTCAGATGAGGCAAGCAAACTGATGGGCAATGTGAGAAAATGCAACAGCAGCTTCTTTACAGGTCAGCTTTCATCATCTGCTGGTTCATCTTAATTCTTTTCTTTTATTATTAATCCTTTAAATGTTTCGTTCTATTTGAAATGGACAAAATCACCTTAAGAAAGCATCTAAACATGTCTGTCAGGGTTCAGGTTAGTACTATGTAAACGCACCATACGGTACAGTATGGAAGATGACCAGGTCAAGAAGATGGAAACATTTTTTTTTCTGAAAGACTGTCGGTTTCATAAACACTCGCGTCCACATGGGATCATTTGCAGAAATGTTTTCACCCACGGAGCAAAGGAACGGCAGTGGGCTAGTGGGCTAGTTTTCACAAAAGAGCCGTTTTCACTGTCCACATGAAATTTTCACTCCGGTTGTCTACAAATATAGATAGCTCTGTGTGTGTGTGTGTTATCTATATCTATGATCAATAAAGTGCAAGTGACCTACAGAAGAAGAGAGACTTCAGCAGGAAAGCTGAATAAAAAACAGAAACATTTCTTCGTCCAGTAGAAAATTCGACCTCTTTCACTGAGCAGTTGGCTTTTGAAATGTTGTCCGTCCTTTCAAACTTTTAGACTCAAAATGAGAACCTGCATCATTTCAAAATATATATATATATATATTGAGACTGTTGTTGTAGTTATGATAGCCACTTTAAACAACTTGCTAAAAGAAAGTTGACTAAAATGTCAACTCCTACACCATCTTTTCTCTGGTTTTTAAAACAGTAGTAAAACCTTCTTCTTTTAGGAATAATTAAAAAATGTTTGAAAAGACATCAGAACTGGTCATCATTGCAATGAAAAATAAAAAAAATATTTTAAAAAAGCAGAAAAACTGGAGATCAGATCAGAGATAGAACACGAACCTCTGATTGGTGCAGCTCTAATTTCCATAATGCAAATTAAAAACAGAAACAGAAATGAATTGATTTTAGGCATTTAATCTAAGGGAATATCAGGTGTAAGTCTCAGCACAATTACATATCACAATATGTTTTTCTTAAAGATAAACAATTAAAGACTTACAGAACGATTATAAACAACTAAACACTTCCAGAACATGGTAGTAATGCCTCTTTGTTGAAACCGGGCTTAGTTTTCATATTTGTTATTCATGCCAGAGGTTGCAATGTTGAAGTGTTAACTCGGCGCACAGGTGTTCAGACTTGCACAAACTGCAAATGTTTACAAAATCCGGATTTGTTTTTCTTAAAAATGTCTCGACTCGGGTCCTCTGGTCTGGAGCCAACAGGAGATGCAAATCTCAGGCGCTGATAATGTGGTTGGAGCGCTATCTATCTGGATCCACAGCAGTAATTTATCAAGAGGTGCTGACAAGAAAGTGATGAATTATCCATATGCGTAGTATAAATGGCTTCCATACAGCAAAAAGGCAAACAGATGCATTTATTTGTTGGTTGAGCAACAACAGGAAAGAAAAAAAGTATTAAGAAGAAAAACGTGCCACGGATCTGTTTGCATCTTTTCCTGCGACAGTAGTCAGTAGTTTAAGTTACACAAGTATTTTTTGCAATTTTCACCTACATTTGCTAAATATTTGAATTTATTAACTCAAGTTCAGTACACCATCATGATTGACAGCGGTAAGCTCCTCTTCTTGGCTCTGATTGGTTGTTTTTGATTGGGAGCGGTGCATTACTGCACATCGCAGGAGAAGGAAGAGGAGATTGATTTTTTTTTTTTTTTTCACAGATTACCCGTCTCGTACTTTTTAACAAATACGCAAAAAACTGTTTTTGTAAAAACAACACATCGGAAAGGCGCATAAATGTTTGTGGAGATTGTGGGATAGTAAAATCACATTTTAAAATAAGTTTGCAGCAGTTTTTTTTTTTTTTTTTTGTTCCCCCGGGTCCCTTCCCCCCCAAAACCAGCTTAGTGACTCGCAACCCAGACCGTCGCATCTCTTGCATGCATTTCAACCCATCCCCCTCATCCTCGTAATGGGAAATTGCCAAAGCCACGTAGAGACCACCACAGCGCAGCCAGGCAGCGAGACCCAAGGACCTGTCAAGCACAAGGAGGACTGTCTGTCACGCAGCACCAAAAGGCTGTCTAAGCCTCTGAGGCATTCCTCTATCCCCGCTGACAGCCTGTGTTTACAGCCATTTTGTGTGGCTTGAAAAGGTGATGTGGGAGGAGGGAGAAAGGGGGAAAAAAAGGAGGAAAAGGGGGCAACAGAAAGGGAAAAAACATCTGTGAGAGGTGATGTATGCGAACGCGAGCATGTGAACGAGTGTGAGTGTGCGCAGGATCGAATGTGCGTTAGAGAGGGAGGGCGCGAGTGAATGCTGAAGGGGGTCCTGAGACATCTGGGGGCCATGCGCACTTCCAATTAGCCTCCTTCTAAAAAGAGGCGCAAACACGCTTTAAAAACACTGAGGTGGCAAAGTTCAAACTGCCGCTACGGGTCCGGTCCGGGGAAAGGTTGTCAAACTTTGCTTAAAGTTTGATGTGTTGTGAGACATTTGAAGGTCCTGTGGGAGAAGCACACACAGCTGCGACAAGCATGTGTTTGAAATCAGGAACTCGACTCTGCCTCGGAAAACACATGGCAATATGTGCAAAGTCAGAGTGAGATTTGGTCCATCTTTCCCTGTCCTGTTGGCAAATATGCAAACAATTTTGTCACTTGTTTCTTAGCTAAAACTCTAAGCGTTTAACCCAACCTCAACCCTTGAAAGAGCGACTAAGTAGATCCTTCATGCAACAGAGAGAGCAACTAGAACAGCCTCTATGGTGCTGTTCAGCTTGCCGGTTTGGAAGCAGTCTGTAATTGTCAGGAAGCTACGGCGGAGAGCACCTTATTTCGAAGCTAAAGCCATACATCACCGCAGGAATGAGAAGGCGGCGAACCCTGCTCTTTCATTTTAACACGGCCGTTTCCAAAAGACATCACCTTTCATGTTGTTGTGTTTTTTCTCCCGGCTGTGAATAGGGAATACGCTTTAACCTTGACCTCTTGGCATATGTGTCCGAGCGTTGACGGCAAGCCCTCGGTCAAATCAAAAATGACTGGAGCCACCGATCAAAGTGGGAGACTACGGACCATCACAGCTGCTTTCCAATAAGCCACCATTCACTTTTACATATGTTAGGACTTGACCTGAAGGCGGGAGGTGATAGGCAGGGATTCTCTAAGGGACCCTGCTTGGGTGGAGACTGGACATAATCCAAGTGACAGCTGTTATTTCAAAGTGGATTTACGCCGGCCGACAGCTCTGCCTTTCCTTATTGCCTGTCAGATCCATTTTTTTGTAGCGGAAAGACAAGAGGAAAAGGAACGGAGAGAGGAAGCCAAGAGAGAACCGACGGCGACCTGAAGCAAGCTCATCTTTTCTCACGTAGCCACATTTCCTGTCACCTCTCTGTAATCCCTCCGTGCCGCACATCTTTTAAAGAAACGCAGAGGGTGTCATTAGTGGGAATGAGTAGTTTGGCTACATCAGCTGTTCCACTCACGTGCACTTCAGGGCTTTACTTTTACTGCTAGTGTGGCTTGCTTATAATCATCCCGGTACAACCAGCAAGAAACTAACACCTGTAATTTTTTTTTAAAGCTAGAATCCTAAATAAAGGTATATCGAAATGGACAGAAAGAGAATTAGATTTCTATGCTAAAAACATAAAATTTTAAAACTGTCATATTGGGGGTAAGAGAGACCAATCCACGTAGAGAAGTCTTAGAAATGCAAATACAGGCAAACCTGCTCTGTAAGGGTACCTCCTAAATCGCCCATTTTGATTGAAAGGTAGGGGCGCACTTTCTACGCTCGGTTACAAAAACTGGGAGGTACACCAGGACCAGAGCGCAAGGCCCAACAGGCTGGGGAAGGGCCCAGTTCAATGTGCACACTATAAACCTAGCTTAAATACTGCAACGACGATCGCCGGAATGAGGAACAGGTGATTGTCATTACCTAAGCGTGCGGCTGCAGCTTCGGGGCTAGCTGAGGGAAAATGGCTCTTAAATGACACAGAGCGTACAAAGAAGAAGCAACGGTGGCAGGAGTAATGACTGAAGAGAGCAAAACCAACAAACATAAAACACAGGACTGCAGTCAAATTACAGAATTAACAAAAAAATACAAAATGCTATGATACCCAATATATTATGGCAATTACATTTAATACTTTCTGTACACTGGACACCCTTTTTGGGTTGTATTTTTTTTTGTTTTTTGCTCAGTACTCCTGATTCTTTTAAAGAAGTGCAATTCCAAATCGAACAGTACTTCACAGCATGTTTTGTGTTGTTTCTTACAAAGATGGCGGATGCTGTCTTTGACAGACAATTTACAGAGTGAACTGGAAAAGACGATGCACAATCTTTTTAAACACAGATCTTAACCACCATGGTCAAAACCTCAATTTAGATACAAATCCCTACAAAAGATGAAATACAAAATTCAATAAATTGAAACCTGACACCCCAACCTGTCAGAGTGACAGTTTTATTCTTACAAATCTACTGTATAGATGGTAGAAACACAAACTATTTTTTTCCATTAATGTAAAAAAAATAAAAATAAAAATGAGAAATACCACTGGTTATTTTAATATTACAGGGATTATACTGTATGTGCATGTTTTTCAGCCTGCTCTCATTTTCCTGTCAATCTGTAATTGTAAGCAGGAGAATGTGCCCCCTATACAATAGCAGGCTATTCATAACTGTAACACATTATACTGTAATCATACAAAATCGTGTCTCCGCTTCCACACAGCCGGCCATGAAAGCAGCTCTCAGCGACTACCGGACACAATAATGCCATCGGCAAACTCAGCGGCGGCTAAAACAACAATCCTCTTGTTAGGCCAAATCCACAGATATGTCCATGATGATGGCGAATCAAAGCAGCAACATCCTGCAAATATCCAGAGATTAGCTGCAAGCGACACCGATGCCAGTCACACGACTCCGAGGTCTCTAACAAGAACGTGCGGCAAAGCTACACGCACAAAGAACATGTCACATCTGGACTGACGTTCAACAAACGTTTCGAGGTGCCAGAGGAATCTCTGGCCAACTTTCTCATCAACAGAGTGCAATTAACGGTCAATTAATGGTTTATTAATAAAATTAGTTCCACTCGATGAATGACGAACATCCTTAAGAGGGCGCCAATGGTCAACCTCAAGCAGAACCAGTCGATACAGAATTAGACATGGCTGGGAGCGGGAAAGAGAAACGGTCCGGCGCAGGACGCAAGATGCGTTTTATGCGGCTCTGTATCGAAATGTAAATACTAGAAAAGGTCTTAAAAGTTTCACGTTAAATAGCCGTCATTCAACCAAGCGTGAACTTCTGATTCAAAAGTTATCAATGAGCTACGAAGACGAGGATGTGATGACCGAAGAGCGGAGGGCATGACACAGAAGAATTGTAATATGATACAAAAAGGCACAATGCCAATAAGCACAATTGATTTTGAGGGATGTCTAACTTTAATAATGTGAGAAAAAAAATTGTCTGTTTATCCAGTTGGTATTTAACACAGTTGACAAAAAAAAAAAGCTTCTTTTTTTAAATTCAGCATATCAAAAATGTTGACCTTCATGTTATGGAAAGACAGTCTGCAGGCTTCCACAAAAACAGCCCTTTATCAATTAACTGTTAGTGACTCAATAGGAGCAGTCAACTTTAGATTAACTCATTAATTAATAACTATATAATTCGGTCATAATTAATCTAATACTATATAGCAGCATGGCAAAATGTAGAAAGGTTCGAAGGGTTTAAGTGTGTTTGCTAAGTGCTCTTAAACTGTTGTTAAATGAAATGGAAATATATATATATATATATACATATATATATATATATATATATATATATATATATATATATATATATATATATATATATATATATATATATATATATATAGTACAGCTGAATCCATTCATGTATTTGTACACAAACACAAAGAATCACTCTCAGCAGCAAGAGCATGTAAAAAAGTGAAGGCCTAGTGGGTTAATAGATGAATGAGAAAGGACGGGGGTGAGGTGGTGGTGGGGTGGTGTCTGTATTTATAGACAACAAGTGATGGGATGCTCTCATTAGAGCGTGGCCCACTGAGTAAGATCACAGACACGCTGCCGAGAGGTCATGTGACCGCATTTCACACTCCAGCGCCCTGTGAAAGCAACAGAAAGGGAGCAGGTTCTGGAGGAAGGAGAAGAAAAGACCGTCGGAGATGAAAGAGGAGGAATGAGGGAGAAAACTACAACTGAACTCTGACTGTGCCTGATGCCCCTTTGTAACTAAGCAGTGTACAAACAAACTCTTTTTTTTTTCTTTTTCAGCCCTCTGTCATTTAGAGGACGTGCCTATGTCCTTCTATTTGGGCTTTGACCTCAATTACCCAATGCGGTCACAAATTCGTTTCATAACCCGTCGGGACAAAACCACTCTCCCCAGGCGACCACGGCTCAGGAGGTGAAGTCCATTCAGATGTGTTGCTTTTTATAACGGAGTGTGTAATCGCTTTGAATGACGCCACTGTATTGTTCTAGTATGGGCTGCAAAGATGATTCTGGACGAGGATCTGGGGAGTCGAGAGACAATCTCCGGTGTTATTGTAGTTCCCAAAGTTGTAATCCTCCACATATCACACCTAGAAGCCAACAAACTGACCCATACATGTAAAGTCTCAAAAATTAAAACGTCTTTTTTATTATTTTATTTTAGAAAAAAAGGTATGAAGTGTCTACTGCATTATCCTTTGGCAAAATGCAAGCACAACTTCTTATAGCCTTGCTTCATCAATGCCCATTTGCCTGCAACTCCTTTATTATGGTCTCATTTAAGGAGCGAATGACAGCCGTCCTAGAGGTTCCAGCGACACTAAGGCCATCTTTGCTGCTTCTTTAATTGATGACGTTTAGACGGAGGCCCACGCTCGGAAAGTTTGAAGTGATCCACACTCTCTCTAGTTTCAGATGAAGAACTGAAGAAGTGCTCAGTGAGATGCACAAAGCATCGCTTTATGGCCTACCTGCGCTTCAAACGTCTTCTTAACTTCATCCCTGACCTGTCTGGTGTGTACGTTCATGTTCATGTTCCTGTTTGTCGAACAATGTTCTCTAACAAACCTCAGTCAGATTAAAGCCCCTTAATCTGACACCGATAATCTGTACTGCCAGATCTTCAGCCTTCAACTTAAAAGCGGCATCATATGAGTTTGAAGAAATTTCTCCGTCGTGCCTGCTGCTAGCATGTTCTGGTTCCAAATGAAAATTAGCACTTTCTTCTTTGATTTCCAATTCTGACTTCCAATGATTCACTTCCTGCTAAAGAGCCCCCTGGTGGTTGAAGAAAAATCCACAGAAAAGCCGCATCGGGCTTTAAGCCGCATGGTTGTATTTTCCTTACACTTCACAACTATGCACTACTTTTGGTCTCTGTCTATCAAATAGATCATCAATAAAACACACTGAAATTTGTGGCTGTAACTGGTCAAAATGTAAACAATTCTTAATACCTTTTCTAGGTCAAGAAGGACAAAAAATACCAGCAGAGTAATGCAAAAAAATAAAAAATAAAAAAAAAAATAGTCCAGACAGACGTATAGAACAAAGTGGCACAAAAGAACCAGGAAGACCCGTTTAAATGTGTTGGATTATCAGAGCGTGCAGGCCTCAGGACGAGCACAATCGCACTCGCAGACACACAAGCCCGTCACACAATAACACCACATTAAAGAGCGCATGTATGGACAGGTGAGTGCTGGTGTAGGGTCTCTTTCAACCCATGCTACTTCAAACACCACCCTGCATGAAGATGAAACCGGGGCCTCAGCGCCGCAAACAAAGGTGGTGCCACAGCTGACGCGCGCACAAAGAGAAGATAAATATGTAGAAGAAGAAAAAAAATGGATGTGAAAGATTTTAAACTTTTTAAACATTTCCTGCTTCAAAGTTGTTTCCTTTTTCACTTTTAGATCAAATAGGTTTTGGTTTTTTATTAGTTTTTTTTTTCTTATAAAAACACAGGGAAGATAATTGTAGCTCTGTTTACGGTTCCGTACAACTCCATTAAAACCAAATAAATAATATGCTTATTATGCAACATAAAATGTTAAGAAAAAATAAAAAGGGGGGAAACAACAAAGCCCCCATAAGATAAGATGCTTAAGTAGTTTAACAACTATTTGTGTAAAAAAAAATTGTTTTTTTGGAGTAGCATGATTTCACGCTAGAAAGATCCTGTAATTTGATTAGAGAAAAAAGATTAAAAGATTGCTTTTTAATAATTTCTGTGTGCCATCCCTATTATCACTCCTGTGAAACAAATGTAACCAAACTGTGACGTTTTAATTTATGCTTTCCCTTTTCAAGTGTCTAGAAACGTATTAATTAACACTCCATGACTCACAGGCTCCCCGAGAAACTTTCTTCAAATAAGATACGTAAGGGAACATGTCATTTAAGTCAGATAGATGTTTGCGTATCTCATGAAAAGACTACAAAGAATAATTTGTAAGCCCAAACTTTCAACTGCGGAAGGACGAGGAAATCCCCACAACTTACGGTTGGAGAATCGCAGCAAAGAGGTTAAATCTTGAGGCTGCTAAGTGTTAAAGGGACAGTGCTACTTGTTTTCCAGGCACATAGAGCCATTTCATAGCATTATCGAGTAACTATGTTAACTTCAGTTGTTAAAAAGATGGTATACATATCTCAAACGTGACTTAAAAGAAATTGTACTTTGTAATTTATAGTAAAATATAAATGTAATATATATTTTCCACTGTGAAATCATCAACATTCTAGAGAAAAAAGTGGTGGACCCAAAAAATGTAACGTTTCACCTTGTATACATCTCAATTACCTTATTCTTTTACTGATAAACATTCTACAAAATTGCCACAA
The DNA here is from genome assembly GCF_051168715.1 of Poecilia mexicana. Taxonomy (NCBI): domain Eukaryota; kingdom Metazoa; phylum Chordata; class Actinopteri; order Cyprinodontiformes; family Poeciliidae; genus Poecilia; species Poecilia mexicana. The sequence goes on from NW_028263375.1 coordinate 24,661,852, forward strand.
ATCAAATGCATTTTTTTCCAGTTGTATTTTCCAGCTTTTTCTAACTCCCCTTGTCAATGTAAGTGACATTGGTCATAAAATAACATTGATCCTTTACCCAGCAAAGATGATCAGTTTAGTTTCCATTTGATCATAACACAAAAACTTTTTTTTTAAGTATTAGTGTAAGCTCTTTGCTTTTAATATAATTTCACCCGACAAACAAACTACACAAAACGAGATGTGAAAAATAAAAAAAAGTCCAGTTCTGTGATGTGCATTACCATTTAACAAAACAAGTTTGCCCATTTAACTGAAACCAATCAGCAGCTGAAGATCACTCATCAGTAAGAACATCAAACCCGGAGAGGTTGAGAGGTTGTTTCTTCATCAAGAAAACCACTCAGATCCACTAAACTCTCTGCTTCTCCCACATACAGAATGAGATGAGAACGGAGAATTCAGTCCAGGCACATTACTGTTTAGACTGGTTGTTGCAGTTGGATTAAGATGTCAGCCATCCCCCGTTAACTCCTCCTTGGTAACCTGGGCAGACCCAGGCCCTAACATGGCGAGGAGGGAGATGAAAGGATGTGAGACGTAACATGGGCTCAGAGCGCAAGACTCATGAAGGCCAAGAGGTTAAGAAGAGACGAGAGGCGTCCTTCCCTCTTCCTTCCTTTCCCTCTGACCTCCATGCATGCTCCAAATGCTAACACCAGCCCACCATGTGCGGAATCACTGGTGTTACGTCCATCGTGAGACCGCTGGCTCACCCAATCACCTGCCTTTTAGAGGGGTCACAGGTTCAAAACAAGGTGGCTCAACTGTGAACAGCGGGCGGTATGGTCTTTTAAAACAATCCATCCTCCCTCCATCAGTGTGTCTTTCATTTCTCTCTCTTTTTTTCTTTCACCCCACCCCCGCCGCCTTCTACTTCTGGCTTTCCCATCCATGTACACTCAGAGAGCGACCCACCTACTCAGCTCTGATTAGCATACGGTCCCAGAGCGAGGAGGGCAGGTGGTGGGGGGGAAGGGGGGGCCTTTAACAACACAGGATGGGAAAGCTTCAAGTTTCTAACTCTCATCATCACCCGACTTCCCTTACATCGGTTTCTGCTACCAGAATGCAGGCGGTGGAGTAATGTATGATAAATTATTCCATTTTGTTGGTAGAAACAGAGAACTGGAGAGGTAGTTAGGAGTTTGAAACGTCTTTTCAAGGAAATTCTGGCATGCGTCAGCCCTGCATTTTGCTTGAAACGCAACCTGGCTCTCTTCGGCAAAGTAACAGAATGATTAACGAAGAAAAGCATTTGAAACTTCTCTCTCCAGCATCGGATCGTCCTGCGTTTTCGTTTATTCTGAGATGCAGATGTTTTTCAATCAGTGTGCTAAAAAGGAAAGAAACTTCAGAAGTGAGACCATTTTAAAAGTGTTCAAACCTCTTGAACTTTTTACTTTTTTTTTGTTGTTGAAAATTTAACCTATCTTAATAGGATTTTTATTGAAAGATGTGAAGGAAAAAGTTGAAAATAATTCATCAATACTTTTTATTTTAAATCACTGTACATCAACCTGTTTCAACTAAGCAAGAATTGTGGCGCAGCAGGCCATGCAGTGTGGCGTGTTTATTAAAACCTACATGCTTCAAACATACAGAATCACCCACCATTCCATGTCCACACTCGGTCCCGTCGGCCAGGGGCATGTGTTGTGTGCGACAGCCTTTGTGGTCCCCCTCTGCACTCGTACACCACAACCTTTTGCACTGTTTCTGTAATAAAAAAAAAAAAATAAAATAAAAAATAAGGTTAACTGTATCAATAAAACCTGGATTGACAAGGGGGAAAATCTCTACTACAGTGACAATTTTCTAAAGCTTACAGATCTGACCTTGGAGCTTTTAGCGCCTGATGAGTTTTGCTAGAGTTGTGGAAACACAGGACTTTATTTAGTGGTTTTGAGTATTAGGTTTCTGTTTGACTTTAGTGCGTTTTGGACTTTGGTGTTCATGTCCATTTTTTGCACTTAGTGTGTTTCTCTGGATTTCTGTTTGTTTATTTTTTGGTTGCCTTTCCCTCTGTGGTTTTGTAACTCTTGGTTGTTTTGTCAAATTTAATCTCAATCACAAGCCTGCCTTCCTCCTGTGTGCGCTTAGCCTCTCCACGAAGCTCAAAGAGGAGAAACTTCATCCTCATTTTAAAAATTTTTAAAGTGCAAACTTTAGCTTACTCAAAATGATGTATTAGTATTTATTAATTCCAACAAATACACGTTTTAAGTACAATCACCTTCAACATGGTTAAATCCCACTCAGAATATGCATCGAGATCTGTGTTCGAAATGAAACGGCCTGCAGAGTCTACAAAGGAGAAACCATAAATATTCCTATTCTATCACTCCTGTGAGGAAAATCTCCTCTTGAATTTGTGATTGTTTGCTTAAAATCGTTGTAATGTTTCAGCCTGTTATTATCTATCTTCTCTGGTGCTCATTGTGAGGTCAGTCATCAGTTCTCTTTGTCTCTTTGAAATATCCGTTTTTTTCTCGTAATGCCTCGTAAACTCCCGCTGTCACAATTGCTTTAGAGTGAAAGAAGAAATTAATTGCTGTAAGAACACAGTTAAACCCGTCTTTAGTCATACCCCTGGGGGAGAAAGTCCAATTGATAAATGAAACGCGTATAAAGAATTTTTGACAAAAATGTAAATAATTTTTTTTTTTCCTGTCTTCATGTTGACACTCCTTTTACATTGTTTAGTTATCTTTTGAGAGATGCTTGTCTCATTTTCCATCAGAAACGTTGCTGAATGGAAGTTATCTAAAGTTTAAACCTGCCCAGGATCACATCTATAACTTGGGCTTAATTTTACTCCTTCTGACATCCTCATCGATTTTTAAAAATGTCTCGACTTACCATATAGGGGCAAATTTGGGAGCCAGGCCCAAACATCAGCTCGCACTGTTTGTTGGCGTTGTATATCTGGCCAGGCAGGAGTGTGGGAAGCTCATAAGTTCTGCCAACGGGCTCGTCCAGCAGGCACTCCCCGTATCCAGTGCTGACAGACGAAAAAGAGTGTGTATCAAAGAAAATGAAACAGAAAAGCACTAAGCCTCACCATAGTTACCGCGAAATGTACACTCACCGGGCAATTTCAAGGTAATACAGTATTTCATGAGCCTAAAAAGGTTGAACATCTCAGTGTCATCTCTGTCATAAAGGCAAAGTAAACATGTCTGTGGGTGGTCTGGACGGTTACCTGAAGAGACTAACTCCTCTGAGTCTGTTGGTAAATATTGTCTCTATTAATATATTACATCACTTAGAAAACTGGGTCAAAACGGCCTTTGACAGCAGAATGAACAGGATTTATCTGCTGACAATAATTATGATCCTAAAGGTTTTTTTTTAAGCTGAAACCTGCCAACTACAGTCATTTAGAATCCCAAAGCAACTTGACGCAAATTAAATCAATTTGTGAATATTTCTGTATAATAACGTATTGTACTGTAAAGCAGCTCCACCCTGAGCCACAAGGTTAGGAACAAAGAGACGACCAAAGCACAGCTGGACCGAGAGTATGCGCGCCGGGCAGCCTGCATGTAAAGCCATCAGCCTTCACGGCCGTGAAAAGGCTCCCATCAAACATGTCGGCAAAGTGAGCCGAGCCACAAAGGACCTCTTCTTCTTTTTTTTTTTTTTGTTTACTTTTGGGGGGGTGCAGAAAAAAAAGAGGAAACTCTCCGATGGGACGTGAATAGATGTGTAATTACACAACATGTCTGCGCCGCTCTGACAATCTCATCCTGGATTGAGCGGCTAAAACACCTGCTCCACAAAGCAACCAGCTGATGTGACAGGCCAATAATTATACGGGATTATCCGGGGTTACAGTCACTTTGTTTCTTTGCCCTTTCATTTCCAGCAGCGAGGTATGACACTGCGGCGTGCGAAGCCTGCCAGCAGCAGGAGCGGCTCTCTATACGAAGAGCACAGCGGCGGCGGGACGTACTGTTAATGGAAAATAAAGGGCAGCTTGTTGAAGACCCACGCAGGCCTTTCCATATCGGAGCGTCTTTCAGCGGCAAATCATCTGAGTGTCCTGACCCATGTGATTATTACAACCAGGACCATCGGAGACAGAAGGGGTCATTGTGATCGTTTTTCAAGGGAAATATAAACTTTTTTTTTTTTAGAAATCTCCGTTTCTGAGACTTCAGTCTTAGTTCATTTACGAAATTGCATAAAGACCCCAAGTGTCAACTTGCCATATGAAGCTAAACGGCAGCAAGTCGTGCATACGAGTCAAAACAAAAAATAAAAATTGGTAGATGACCAGCGCTGGCCAGAAACCAGCTGGACAAGAAAGAAAATAAAAATTGTGATCTGTTTTTTTTTCCTCGATCAGTGCATGTGCTATACTTGAGCACCAACTTGTACTATAACACTCTTCGTTGCGGATGCTGCTACTGAATGAAGAAGACATAAAAGCGCAAAAGCTGCTTTTATGAAACTATTTTCCAGATCGCAATCTACAGTAAGCTGTTCATTTAGTCTGCCAGAACAGAGAGATACACTTTGTAGGGCGCCGATCATTTTCCTCGGTTGCTGTCTTATAACGTTTGCTATTCTGGTCATTTTATACCAAATGCTTTGAAAACTGGCTACAGTATATGCAGTAGCTAGGCGGGCGACAGTCTGAGATTCGTGGCTTAAATCGACAAACACAGAGCCAGAAAATTAACAAACAGCTTCATTATTTTTGATGTGGCCACTTAGTGCTGAGATACGACAGAGACACTTTTCACCAACTTCCAGGTGTGAGAACCCGACACACGTGATTACAGCATAAGCGGGACAAAGAGAGGGAGAAGAGGAATCCTTTGGCCTGTGAGGAGAAAATGTTGAATAGGTAGAGAAGACCAGAGTTGAATTGGCTCTTTATTGCCAAAACACTGATGTACTTGACCAGGTCAGCCCGCTGAGCAGAAGTGGTACTGTAGTAGAAATGATGGGAGGAATCCATGTTCCCTTATTGTTGGGTTGAGAAAAACCCAGCAGGCTTTTCCCACCGTACAGGGCAGCTTCTCTCTGTTCGCACCTACATTTTACACTTTGCTTCCATATCGAAAAAAAAAAACTTGAATAGTTAGAATGTGCGCTTCATGTAAGATTATCCTTTGGTTAGGTGTTAAATATACTTTTTGGTGTTTTTCTTATTGGTCTGATGTAATACTGTAATCTTAAGAATTGCTGGATGTGCAAAACCGTGATAAACAACAGAGATAAAGGTTTGAAAACCACTAATACTGTAATTTATAAACCGTGTTTCCTTTAGTGAATTGTGGTTCTGAAATACATGATAATATTCCGGTTCGTTGAATATGACTGCATGCAGTGCATCTGGAAACTATTCACAGTGCTTTTCACGTTTTGTACTGCCACAGTCGTAATCACGTAAATGTGACTTCTTTGTTTTCTAATTTCAATAAATTTGCAAAAAAAAAAAAATCTCAAAAACCTTTTTGTACATTGCTTTTCTGTGTACATTTGTGTGCAGAATTTTGGGGAAAGATAAAAACTTTATACAATTTAGAATAAGGCTCTAACACAACAAAATGTGGAAAAAGTGAAGTGCTGTGAATACCTTCTTGATGCACTGCTTGTGTTTTTCTTTTCCTGAAACACTTTTATAACGCACCAGAAATGGGACAAAAAAAAAAAAAAAAAAACGTTGAAAAGGGATTCGCCTTCACTTTTTTTGGCTGACTGCTCAATGCTAAGGTCATCGCTGACTGGAAAGTGAGGCAGCGCCGAACTGGTCCGGTCTGTGCACTGAAGATGCATCTGTTCAACCAGAAATAAGGCTGTTCTTTGTGAGAACGGGCCTCCGCAATTACCAGTGGAAAAGCAAGGGGAGGATGGATGAAAGGGTCATGTTGTGAGGGAGGATCTTACAACAACTGGCATTTCCCATTTGAAAGGGGAAGTCCTTTTTAGCGGGATCGCTGACCACACTGCAGGCGAGGGGTGACCGAGCGGGAGGCTAGCGAGAGCCCGACGTCCCGTCTGAGCGAAGAGATGGCTGAAGGAGTAGATTTATGCCTCAGGTCAGCTGAGGCAGAACTCCTGCCCCCCAATCCCTCCAGATTCAAACAGGAAATACTCTTTCAACACCAGGCAATAACAACTCCGCACGGTTTATATTGCGCCGACCTGTCTTTAAAGTTCTGACGGAGACATAGGACCTATTTGTGTTGTGGGCTACGTCATGAGAGAAGCTGCTGCCAAAAGACTGAAGAATGGCGCTCTTTCTGCTTCCTGAGAAAACCGGCGCTTTGAAAAATACTTCATACCCCTGAACGTTGTCCTGTTTTTGTTTTTGTTTTTTTCATGTTGCCACTGTAATTGTCTGTTTCATTAAAATTTTACACAACAGCCATTAGTTAATTAATATCTAATTTTTCCACAGAAGTGTGAATGGGGCCGTTTCCCAGTTGAAGGAAAGTCTCCCCGCAGCATGATGCTCCCACCGCCATGTTTTGCCATGCAGGCCGACAACCTCAACTCTGGTTTGGTCTGATTGGAGCAACTTGGCTTGCAGGTTTCTCCGTGTCGCCCCCATGACTTGTGGGAAAGTTTACATGGAGCGTCTTGAGCCTTTCTTTAAACAGGGGCTTCCTTAGAGCTCTGTGAGGATTCCAAGGCTTTTGATGTTTCATAACCGAGCCTCGCTTTAAACTTCTCCACTTTATCTCTGCCTACGTCTGCTGGGCTCGTTGTTCTTCGGGATGCAGCTCGTTCACCACAGATCTCAAACAAACCTCTGAACAGCTGTATCTAAACTGTTTAAATCAAACACAGATGGGCTTTTTTTTTAATAATTAGGTGATTTCTGAAGGAACTTGGCTGCAGTGCGGGGGGGGCAGAGGGGGTTTCTAGGGGTTCTTATCAGAGCAAAAAAAAAAAAAAAGCAAAGAGAGCACAATGCAAATGCACATTAAAGTTTCAGAGTTGGTATATAACAGGGGGATGAAACTCTTGTGGCACAGTGTATTCATAAGACCCCCATGAACAAAACTGTTAAAATATGAACAAACTGCTGTCTGCATTTGATCAGCACTTCTTACAAATTCAGTCATTTTGAACATGTTTGCACATTGATGTAATTTGGCAGTACACAGACAAAAACAGCTTTGTCAGAATAATGTTATCTTGCTACGTGTCCCTTCGTTGTCTAAAGGGCCACAAAAAAAAAAAAAAAAGCCACAGCAACCCAGGCTGGGCCCCGGACCGTGAGAATGACAAACGTGATCTATAAGATCCAGATAGAATAAATGAGGTTTGTTGAGAGCAAAAAAAACAACAAAAAAAAAAAAAAACAGAGAAGCCAAATGGACCCACTCTAGAAACTCTGTGATGTATTTGCGGCTGCACTTGGACCACGACCACGGGTTGGTGTCGTAGTTGAGGGTGGGAGCCATGACATGATACTGGTGCTTCATGCCCGCCTCTCTGCACTTGGGATTGTCGTCATGAGGCATGTTGAACCTGAAGCAGAGAGTTGCAAAAGGAGGGATTAGAAACACGTCTTAAATGTCTCGTTGAAACTAGAGCGATCCGTTTATCAGGAGAGAAACTGTTACCATGCAGCTCACACACCTTTCCTCTTGTTTTGCTTTGTTTTGTTTTTTTGCCACAAATAAACCTTCTTACTTTCCTTTCCTAAACATTTAAAACTTCTTTACTTCTTGCCTTTTTAATGCAACTTTAACTGGCCAGTAGGGGGAGCTACTTTTAATGCAAACTGTCACTTTGCATCGATCAGCATCGATTAACCATCACTACGCTGGTGAGAACCACCTCCAGCTCACCCCTCGGAGGCCGAAGCTCACCACCTCACATTCTCAAAGGGCTTAAAAGCAGGGAAGAGCCAGGAACACACAGACACACTGCGGGCCGGAGACCTATCTTATCCTGCAGTTTTCCCCACAACCCAGGAGCACTCAGAGAGAGCGACACACTTATATTTATACACACAGGAATCCACGCAGCTGTATGATGTCTCGCATGTTTACAACAGGATGTGGCCCAGCGAACGTACAGTACGGACTCTGGTTCTGTCGCTGAGGGTCGGTCCACACGGCCACGAAAACAAGATCCAGCTCGACTGGCATGAGGCCCACCCTGCAGGGGCCGAAGGCCTGAGGGCAAACGCCCAACAAACTATTAAGCCTCCGGCACAGTCAGCAAACGGGGCGGCTGCTGGAAAACACTAACAAAATCAAAGCTGCCCTGAACGGGAGCAGCAGGTAAACTCCAGCGATTAAAGATGATGGATATTTCCTGGTATCAACAAAAAGAGGATAACGAAGAAAGTTTTTAAATCCTTTTATCATACTGTGTCATGTTATAACCAGCCGGGCCTTTTGAAGTCATGGTTGCGTTTTGATTTATCTGTTCCAGGGCTGGGCGATGAGGCTTGAAAACGAAATCTCTGAATTTTGCAAATCAGATCCGATTTCAGGGTTTAATAATTTTTTTGTTCTCTCTTTTTTTTTTTTTCTTAAAAAGTACGCAACAATATCTTCAAAAAGTGGCTTTTATTTCAATCATCTGTTTTGTGAGATGTGCGACAAAGAATCAGGCTTATCAGGCTATAAGAATTAGGGTTTTTTATTTTATTATTTTTGAGAATATAGTCATAAAATTAGCAGAATAAA